>NC_045445.1:39099649-39183732 GCF_002776525.5 Piliocolobus tephrosceles | reverse complement strand
ATGGAGTCTCACTCTGTCGCCCAGGCTGGAGTGCAGTGGTGCAATCTCGGCTCACTGCAAGCTCTGCCTCCCGGGTTTACGCCACTCTCCTGCCTCAGCCTCCCGAGTAGCTGGGACTACAGGTGCCCACCACCACGCCCAGCTAATTTTTTGTATTTTTTAGTAAAGACGGGGTTTCACCATGTTAGTCAGGCTGGTCTCAATCTCCTGACATCGTGATCCGCCCACCTCGGCCTCCCAAAGTGCTGGGATTACAGGCATGAGCCACCGCGCCCGGCCAGCGTAGTGGTTCTTAAGTTATTGCATTTCACTGACAAGTAAAATTTCAAAAAACTTGAGAGTTCTGACATAGGTTTGTCACTTTTAAAATTCTTTTCCAGGTATGCGAATTTTAAAAATCATACCTCAAGTCATGATGTCATTCTCTGAAAGCAGATAATTTCATATTAAAAATGTAGGAATAAAATAATCAGTATCTAAAGGGCAGTGCTTCATAAGAAATGACAATTGGCAATTATACAATTTTTTATTTGTCACTCTTCACAGATAGGTGAAGACATGATCAAGTACTAGTCATTGGAAACCCCTTCTCTACAACACATTGTCAAATCTTGCCCTCTATCACTGTTCGGGAAATGTGGCTTCTATGTGAGAGGTTGTTTCATTCACCAAAGTGTTTATATTAAAGAGTGGAATCAGAATTCTATGGAAATGTGATGTATATATATATGTAAAACATTTCTTCATTAGTTAAAAGGAGATACACAAATAAGTAGAACATCTGATTTGTCAAAAACTCTTTAAGTATATTGTATTTATTGTCTCCTATCTCACAACAATTACATAACATAGGGACTAATATTATCCCCATATTATGGTTGAAAAAACTGAGACACAGAGAGGTTAAGTAACTTACCTAAGCTTACACAATTGGCAAAGGGCCAAGAAATATTTGAACACAAGGAATATGAATCTAGAGCCTGCACTGTTAACCAGAATACTAAAACCTTGAATCTGAATAGTTTGCTTCCCTTGCTTTCATAGGTAAATGACAACAGAAAGAAAAAGTTAAATAGCTTTGAATGAATAATGCTAGTCCAAGTTGGTTACATTTGGATTTTGAGACTATCATAGAGCATAAACTTCTATGTCCCTTGTGAGTTTGTAAATGATTACGGGGAGTCAGGAATACACTAGTCAGTTGCCTTATTTCTCCTTTATTCCAGAAGAGAATATGCCTGATACAAATAATCTTTATGGGAGCACAGCAAAAATTTATCTCCCATTTTGAATCAACCAAAAATCCAAGTGTGAGTGAGTATATAGAATAACTAGAACTCTCATGCATTGCTGGCAGGAATGTTGAATGTTACAAACACTTTGGAAAAGAGGTTGGCTGTTTTTATAAAGTTAAACATACATTTACCATAGGACCCAAAATTCCACTCCAAGATATTTACCGAAGAGAAATGAAAACATATCTGCATACAAATCATTGCATATGAATGTTCACTGAAGCTTTATCCATAATAGCCATAATAGCCAAATGCAGGAAACAACCCAAATGTCCACTAATCAATGAATTGATGAACAAATTTTTGTGTACCTAAACAATGGAAGACAACTTAAAAATAAAAAAGAACAATCTACTTATACATGCAACAACATGGAAGAATCTCTAAACTACTAAGAAAAGTGAAAGAGACTAGATTCAAAAGACGTGCTCAATGATTCCATTAAAATGACACACTGGAAAAGACACAACTGTAGTTACAGAATACAGATCAGGGGATGCCAAAGGTTAGCACCGGGGAAAGGAGATTAAGTACAAAGGGTCACAAAAAACTTTTGGGGATAATAAAAATATCCTATATCCTAATTATGATAGTATTTATATGGGTGAAAATATTTACAAGGCTTATCTAAATGTATGCCGGAAATGAGTGTATTTCCCTATATGTAAATTAAAATTCAAGAAAGTTGATTTTCTTTCTTTTTTTTTTTTTTTTTTTTGAGACGGAGTCTAGCTCTGTCGCCCAGGCTGGAGCGCCGTGGCGCGATCTCGGCTCACTGCAAGCTCTGCCTCCTGGGTTCACGCCATTCTCCTGCCTCAGCCTCCGGAGCAGCTGGGACTACAGGCCCCCGCCACTGCGCCCAGCTAATTTTTTTGTATTTTTAGTAGAGACGGGGTTTCACTGTGGTCTTGATCTCCTGACCTCGTGATCCGCCGGCCTCGGCCTCCCAAAGTGCTGGGATTACAGGCGTGAGCCACCGCGCCCGGCCTAAGAAAGTTGATTTTCAAAACCAAACAAAAAAGTGCTAAAGAAGATAAAAAGTAACTAATGAAATTCTGACATTAAATGCTATTAAATCAGCAATGAAACATTCAGTGTAAGTGACTATACTTTGAAAGATAAAAAAACTATTAATCAAAGACACAATTAAGAGGCTAAACATGCAAGAGCACAATGTGGGAAAATACTTACGAACATAACCAGCAGGGTGATATCGTGAAACGTTCTCCCCGCTGTAAAAGCAATGAGAAAACTGGCGAAAATAGTCATCATCATTTCCGAAACTCTGCAAATTCACCAAAAGCTTACAGCAATCCAGGGAAGATTTACTCAAGAAAAACAGTGAAATTAAGAACAGTTAGCTTTAGAAATATTTTGATTTACAGAATTCCTATTCCCCTCTCTCAAGCTCTGTGATACCCTTAAAAATTAACAACTAGCTATCGTGAAAACCAGTAACCTAGTAATGGGATGGCTGGGTCATATGGGACTTCTAGTTCTAGGTCCTTGAGGAATTGCCATATTGTTTTCCATAATGGTTGAACTAGTTTACAATCCCTCCAACAGTGTAAAAGTGTTCCTATTTCTCCACATCCTCTCCAGCACCTGTTGTTTCCTGACTTTTTAATGATTGCCATTCGAACTGGTGTGAGATGGTATTTCATTGTGGTTTTGATTTGCATTTCTCTGATGGCGAGTGGTGATGAGCATTTTTTCATGTGTCTGTTGGCTGTATGAATGTCTTCTTTTGAGAAATGTCTGTTCATATCCTTTGCCCACTTTTTGATGGGGTTGTTTGTTTTTTTCTTGTAAACTTGTTTGAGTTCTTTGTAGGTTCTGGATATTAGCCCTTTGTCAGATGAGTAGATTGCAAACATTTTCTCCCATTCTGTAGGTTGCCTGTTCACTCTGATGGTAGTTTCTTTTGCTGTGCAGAAGTTCTTTAGTTTAATTAGATCCCATTTGTCAATTTTGGCTTTTGTTGCCATTGCTTTTGGTGTTTTAGACATGAAGTCTGTGCCTGTGCCTATGTCCTGAATGGTATTAGCTGGGTTTTCTTCTAGGGTTTTTATGGTATTAGGTCTAACATTTAAGTCTCTAATCCATCTTGAATTAATTTTCGTATAAGGAGTAAGGAAAGGATCCAGTTTCAGCTTTCTGCTTATGGCTAGCCAATTTTCCCAGCACCATTTACTAAATAAGGAATCCTTTCCCCATTTCTTGTTTTTGTCAGGTTTGTCAAAGATCAGATGGCTGTAGATGTGTGGTATTATTTCTGAGGACTCTGTTCTGTTCCATTGGTCTATATCTCTGTTTTGGTACCAGTACCATGCTGTTTTGGTTACTGTAGCCTTATAGTATAGTTTGAAGTCAGGTAGTGTGATGCCTCCAGCTTTGTTCTTTTGACTTAGGATTGTCTTGGCAATGCGGGCTCTTTTTTGGTTCCATATGAACTTTAAAGCAGTTTTTTCCAATTCTGTGAAGAAACTCACCCAAAGGATTATAAATCATACTGCTATAAAGACACATGCACACGTATGTTCATTGCAGCACTATTCACAATAGCAAAGACTTGGAATCACCCAAATGTCCATCTGTGACAGACTGGATTAAGAAAATGTGCCACATATACACCATGGAATACTATGCAGCCATAAAAATGGATGAGTTTGTGTCCTTTGTAGGGACATGGATGCAGCTGGAAACCATCATTCTCAGCAAACTATAGCAAGAATGGAAAACCAAACACCACATGTTCTCACTCATAGGTGGGAACTGAACAATGAGATCACCTGGACTCGGGAAGGGGAACATCACACACTGGGGCCTATTATGGGGAGTGGGGAGGGGGGAGGGATTGCATTGGGAGTTATACCTGATGTAAATGACTGGTTGATGGGAGCTGACGAGTTGATGGGTGCAGCATACCAGCATGGCACAAGTATACATATGTAACAAACCTGCACATTATGCACATGTACCCTAGAACTTAAAGTATAATTAAAAAAAAAGAAAAGAAATAGAACAATTAATGATTAAAAAAAGAAATAGTTAAGATGGTAGATTTTATGCAATGTGCTTTTAATTAAAATTTTTAAAATTAAATTTAAAAATTAAAATTAAACAAAATGAAATTTAAAAATTTTAAAAACATTAGTAAACTTTATGAAATATGCTTTGGGTAGTAGTGATTAGAGTACTCTTTGAAGCGAATGAGTGGTGAAGAAATGGAACCTGTTTAAGCAATTTTTAAAAGTTCTCGGGCAGGTAAATGTTACAAAATGTTTTAAGAAAAAAAAAAAAAGGAATCTAAGGCAAAACAAAAAATAAATACAGACTCTGCAATATCTTATAACCTCTCATTTTATACCGTGGCAATGAAGAAATTAGGTTAAAAGTGCTAGACTAGAATGCTAGAGAACCAGGTTTGATCCTCAGCTCTAACACAAAGTAGAGCATTTTGAACAATTGTGATCCTTAACCAACTTTATGCCTTGTTGCCTCACAAGTAATCTGGAGCTAATAGACCTTACCTGTCATAAGGTTGTTGGGAAAATTAAGTTAGATAATGTTCATTGCAGTTTCTGGAAACCTGAAAAGTGTGGTACAAATATAAAGGATTGTTACTATCACTCAGGTCATTTGTTACTGGAGAGTTAATAAAGCCTTCCCACAGTGTTTCATTCCACCCAAACTATGAGAATTCCTATTTTTATTTCTGTCTGATGGCTGTCAGAAAATACACAGAAGCCATTGTTGCCTGAGTAAGGGAATCACAGACCAAATATATAATAGCAAACTAAAAAAAAAAAAAGAAAGAAAGAAAAGAAAACCAGTAACCTGGCAACCACCAGAGGGAAAGAACAAAATTAATTGGAGGTCCCTCGAAGCCTCATTCCCAGAAAAGTGTTGTTAATTTACATAACAGTTCCCCGGAATACTCCAATTGCTGCCTAACTTAATAGAACCTGATTCAGAGCTTGCCCAACACTAAAAGTCTTTTCCCAAGGGAAGTTTGATGAAAGCATTTAGAGGTCGTTTGAATTTGAGGCTGCCTGAGAGGTTGAAAAGACTTGGGGTAAATGGTAGACTAACCAAAACCTAAAACAGAAAAACTGAAGAATGAGATATCCATAAGAAATTTGAAAAGTTCTCACATATTCCTCGGAATTCAGAAGACCACAAACATGTGCAGGGCTATGTGCATACCCAGAGATGTGTACATGCTCAGGAAAGACCTAAAAAGGCCCTAAGCTGTCTTTTCTGGTTGACCTTGAAACTCTGCACAGGCAACAAGTATAGGCCCTATATGACCTTGATATGACACCAAAATTACAAGCGGTAAGTGACTGATTACAGTTTGCTTTCATCAACATTAAAGGTATTTGTACTTCAAAGGCCACCATCAAGAAAATAAAAAGACAGGGGAGAAAAAAATTTGCAAAATCATATACCTTATAAGTTTTCATTTGAACACCTATTTTCAATTCTCTTGGGTATATACCTAGGGATATATACTAGAATATGTAAAGAAAACTTACAACTTCACAGTAAAATGATATATAACTCAATTAAAAATGGGCAAATATTTCAAATAGGCATTTCTCCAAAGAACATATACAAATGGGCGGCAAGCACTTGAAGAGATGTTCAATGTCATTAGGCATTAGGGAAATGCAAATAAAAAACACAGTTATATAACACTCCACACCCACCAGGATGGCTACAATCAAAAAGGAAAACAGTAACAATTGTTGGTAAGGAAGTGGTGAAATTAAAACCCTCATTCATTGCTGGTGAGAATGTAAAATTGTGCAGCCACTTTGGAAAAGAATTTGGCAGTTCCTCAAAAAGCTAAAAATAGTTACCATCTGACCTAAAAATTCTACTCTTAGGTATGTAACTGAGAGAACTTAAAACAGGCTTTCAGACAAAAACTTGTTCGTAAATGTCCACAGCATTATTATTCATAATAAACAAAAAAAAGTAGAAACAACCCAAATGTTCATTAACCAATGAATGGATAAACAACATGTGGTATATCCGTATGCCGGATTATTATGTAGCCATAAAAAGGAATAAAGTACTGATTCATGCTACAACAGAGATGAACCTTGAAAACATTATGCTAAGTGAAAGAAGCCAGACACAAAAGGCCACATACTGGATGATACTATTTATTTGAAATGTCCACAATAAGCAAATCTACAGGCATAGAACACAAATTAATGGTTGTCGGGGGCTGAACAAGGAGTTAGAGAGAGAAAGGGAAATTATTGCTAATGGGTAAAAGTTTGTGTTTAGAGTGGTGAAAATGTTCCAAAATTAGATTATGTGATGGCTGCACACTGTGAAAATCCACTAAAAATCATTGAATTGTACATTTTAAATAAGTGATCTTTATCCCATGTAAATTATATCTTAGTATAATTTAAATATTTAAAAGCACTTAAAATTTATTTTAAAATAATGAAAGACATGCATATCTATAGAAACAGCAGAGACTTAAAAGACAATAGCATGAACAACTTTAATCCAATAAGCTTGATGTTCTACATTGAGTGGTTAATAACTTACAAAAATATAACCTACCCAAACTGACTAAATATGATACAGCAAGTCTAAACGGTCCTATCATTATTAAAGATTTGAAACAATAGCTTAAATTCTTCCTACGAAGTAAATGCTAATCTTAGATGGCTTCTGGGTGTGTAATATCACACTTTCAAGGAAAAGATTATTCAAATGTTATTCAAAATCTTCCAGAGGCCAGAATAGAAGGGAATACAGTGTTATTTTGCTTCTGATTTTAACATAAAACAGTATAAGTAAGAACCTATAGATAAATCTCGCCCATGATCATAGATGCAAAAATTCTAAAAAAAAAAAAAAAGATCAAACAGAAACCAATGGTACAGAAAAATAACATATATCACAATTTCAATAGATACAAAGCTTTTGGAAAAATTCAAAGTAAAAAAAAATAACAACCTTACCGAATGAGGAATAATACGGAATTTTGCTAAACTGATAAAGAGTATCTGTCAAAAAACTATAATAAATATTATTCTTAATGATTAAAAGTTTGAAGCACTTCTTCAAAATCAGGAGGACAACAATAATACCCCTTATTGTTGCTTCCATCCAATAGTGTAATGTATGAACCAGCTAAAGCAGTAAACGCAAGAGAAAGAAATAAAATGTATGAGGTTAAGAAAGGAAAAATAGGCCGGGCGCGGGGGCTCAAGTCTATAATCCCAGCACTTTGGGAGACCGAGAAGGGTGGATCACGAGGTCAGGAGATCGAGACCATCCTGGCTAACACGCTGAAACCCCGTCTCTACTAAAAAATACAAACAAAAAACTAGCCGGGCGAGGTGGCGGTCGCCAGTAGTCCCAGCTACTCGGGAGGCTGAGGCAGGAGAATGGAGTAAACCCGGGAGGCGGAGCTTGCAGTGAGCTGAGATCCGGCCACTGCACTCCAGCCTGGGCGACAGAGAGACTCCATCTCAAAAAAAAAAAAAGAAAGGAAAAATAATACTGTTGGTACTCACTATGACATACAGTTAGTTGTCTGACAGAAATCTATGATTTATTCCCCATAGTGTAGGATTTTCTCAGTCCCCTTACAATTTGGTGGAGCCACATGACTAACTCTCACTAATAGAATGTGAATGTAGGTGATGTGTGTCATTTCTTGGTCAAGGTGGTAGGTGTGCTTCCCGCACACTCTTTTAGCTGGAAACAAAGGACTCCAAAGGCCTAGGAGATGGTAAAGCTTCAAAACAAAAGATGACTCTGTCCTTGAGTTGTCAAATGGAAGGCTAAATCCTGAACATGCACACTGGACTTTACATTAATGACAAACTACTATTGCATTAAAACACTGAGATTTATGTGTGTATCTGTCAAAAGAACAACTCTTACCTTAACTAATGAATTCATAGAAGATAGAATTATCTATAGAGAAAATGCAAAGAATATATAAATGAATAGAAATAATAACCATTTTGCAAAGGGGTGAATGTAGAATCAATATATAAAAATCAATTTTCCATACCAGCAACAAACAGAAAAACATAATTTAAAAAATTATTTCAATAGCAACAAAATATTAAAGTGCATTGGAATACAGTTAATGAAGTTGCAAAAAATCTTTACATAGAAAATTATAAAACTTTATTACAATAATAAGAAGATCCAAATAAATGGAGAAATATATTTGTTTGTGGATAAATGTGTTGAAATTAACATTATATCAATTCTACTAAAATTTATATACAGATTTAATGTTATTCTAATAAAAATTCCAACAGTTTTCCAAGGAACTTGATAAGCTGACTCCAAAATTTTTATGTAACAGCAAAGGGCCAAGAATAACCAAGACAGTTCTGAAGAAGAACAAACAAAAGGACAGGGAGGAAGATGAGGAGAAAAGGGAGATATGGTATGAAAACTTGCCCTACCAGATCTCAAAACTGATTATAAAGCTAGAGAAATGAAAACAGTGTGGTTTTACTGCAGAGGTAGAAAAATTGATCAATGGAACAGAATAGGAAGCCCAGATTCAATTTCATTCATATATGATAACAATATATGACAGAGCCCATTGTAAATCACTGGGGAAAGAAGGGTTGGCTGAATAAGAACCGATTTACAAAACAAATAAAATTGGATCCCTGTCTTACACCATTCCCAACATTTAATTCGAGATGAATTAAAGACTTAAATGTCAAAGACAAAACTTTTAAACTTCTAGAAGGAAATAGAAAAAGAATACTTATATGACCTTAGGATAAGGAATGATTTCTTAAACAAAGCAACAAAAAGACTAAGCATGAAAGCATTCCCAAAACATCTATTCCTTATTTCCAAAATGTTATTGTATTTAATTTCACATAGGATTGTAACTGCTTACTTGATTGTTTACTCCACTAAACTGTCAATTACTTGAGAATAGAGACTATATTCTGTTAATTTTATCTTCTCCCTTACCCTGGCATGTGTTAGTTGAGGACAGGAGAGAGGATAGAGTTTCAGGAAGCAGGGGGTAGATATTACTTTTCTTCTGATTTGGCAATCAAGGGCTTTTCCTTCCCTGACAGCTACCCGAATTTTATCTCCTTGTTAGATATGTGAAGTGACATTCACATATCTATAACACTATCCTCCTAATCCAAGCCATGTTTTCCATTGCCCACTCTTGGTCATCTTCCCCATTTGTAAACCCTTAGTCCCATATCCCATTCCTTCATGACCTGAACTTCTGGGCTTTCAAAGGGAACAATTAAATAAAAAATAAGGCTCTATTAAAAATTAAGAAAAAATCCATAAGACACCTTTTCCAGTATTATTTGTTCATTTCCTAATTAGATCTCTTGAGGTTAACCTCCAGAGGAGAGATTATAAAAGTGCAATTACAATTCAGAGTGAGAGAACTACATGACTGCAGACCGGTCTCAGATCTGGAAGAGACCTTCACAAGATAATCTGGTCTAACTGTCCTTCCAATGTGAGAATTTCTTCTGTCACATTCTTGATCTTTAGTGAAACTGCTCAGCTGTAATCCTTCAAACAGAACACTTCTGGTGACAAGGGGCTCATTGTTTCACAGGGAAGCCTGTTCCATTTTGGTTTGCCCCACCTAATTAATCTAAACCTAGAGAAGGGAACACACAGCCTTAGGGCAGTAGGAGCTCATGTGCATTATCAAAATTTCCACATTTCTGTAGGTGGTTTCCCAAAGTATTTTCTCCAGAAAGCTTTTCAACATAATGCCTTAGATTGCATAACTAATGACAAACACAGAATGCCCCAAAGCCTCTACTAGTAAAAGCTAATCACCATTCTATAAAATCTGCATTCCAAGAATATCGAGTCATTTGAAAAGACGTGAGAAACTGAAGCATGAAAATATTACACCAGTCACTTTGTAAGTAGGGTATGTTAATAATGGAATTATCAATGACTCAGAGAATACTTAAGACTGCTTTGGAAAAAGTATAAACAAGACATAGGGGCAGAATGTCAACCAATTCCACTAAAAGAATCAAAATATGTCAAAGTTGGAAAGGCCCCCTAGAGATCATATAATCCAGTTGCATTATATAGAATACTAGTCCTGCAAGAGATTCTGAATCACGAGGATTTCATGGTAAGTATGTGTAAAAACATGCATCATATTAACTTCCTCTCTAGAGGCCTCTAGATGACATTCACATGTTACAGGATCTTAATGATTGAAAGAAACCTGTAAGTATGGTTTAACTTAGGGCATTCCAAACACATGTAGCCAGTCACCCCCTTTTTTTTAGTAACAACTAGCAAAATATTAATGCATCTAAGATATACTCCAAGAAATGCTTATCTAGTTAGATTTTCTCATTGTAAAGACCCAGAAAGATTTGTGAAATGCCTAAACCAACCAAACTGCTTAGTGGCAGAGTGAGGACTACAACTCAGGTATTAAACCAACTTATAAGTCTGGAACTTTCAACCACTCCTGCTTTCACTTGACTGGTTGACTGCTGTTTGTTCTTTCTTTCCTTCAGAAAGCCTTACATAAGGCTCAGTTATGTTCCCTTCATATATATTTCAGTGTGGCTGAAAGACAGATGGGGTAAAGAAAGAGAGAAAGAGAGAACCAAGAGAGTGAAGTGGTGGAGAAGCATATGTACTCAGAGATAAGCGACACAGTAAAGAACTAATGAGGGGCCAGATCACGAAGGGCCTTGTACTTCGTGCAATGAAATTGATCTTTATCAATACAGCCATAGTAACACATGGAAAGATTTAAGCAGGAGTGTTATATAATTGAATGTGCATTATAGAAAAATTGCTCAGGGGAAAAATCCACACTGTCACAGAAGGAAGTTTTTATTGTGTTCAAATTTTTCTGGAGCTTAATTTCTATTGTCTTAACCAGTGTAGCCCCTGTTCTGAATGTGGGATGATTAATCTAACAGGGCCTAAAGAGGGATTATGACAATCTAAATCACTCGGAGATTAAGGTATAAGAGTCAGTATAACAAAATGGCACAGCTGACTCATAACTAGTGACATGAATCACCCAAGTCAGTATTTCAGTTGGAATAGTTCACAAAGAAACTCACACTTGTTATTTCTGTAAGATAAGAGATTGGAACAGTGTGTTTCAAAACTGTGTTTAAGTTTATAATATTCTAACTAAAGAAATGAAAATTTTGAATTTTCTCTCATAATTTATTTGAACTCATCAGTATTAGAATCAATTGTCCACCAAATTTTCTCAACCTCTTTCACCTCAAGACATACACTAAAGAAGCTCATTACCACAACTGTTTTGAAGATCCTGCAATAACTGTAATGCAGTGACCCTCATGACCAATCTACCTGAAGAATGTTCATTTTACAAGGAATTATTGTCATGAAGGTGGCCAACTGTACCAAGGCCCTGTTCCACTTAATTGTCATGGAATCTATATAACTCCAATGTCATATGACCATTCTTTGGTGCCTTAAATTCTTCGTCATATTCAAGTTTCTATAAAATCCCTAATAATAATTATACAAGAAACAAAAATAATATGAATAATGTAGTACTTTCTATGTGCTAGACACCACATGCATTATCTCATGCATGTACAAAATGAGTTAGATACCGTTAATATCCCAATTTGATAGACAAGGAAACGAGCCCTTAGAAAGATTAAGTAAATTGCCCATGGTCACACGGTTGTTATACAGCACCTAGTACGTGCTTGAAACTGCGGCAGTCAATTTATGAGCACACTGTCATTTAACTTTCAAACTGACTTACCAAAAGGTAACATCATTCATATTTTACAGATGAAGAAACTGAAGCTCAAAAAATTGATTTAAATTGCCAATGGTTATATAAGTAGAAAGATGCAGAGGCAGGATTCAGATCTAGATTTCTCTGATTCTAAATCTGTATGCTGTGCTTAACCACTGGTAGTTTCCAGCTATTCTCTATAGAACTCCATGACTCTGCGTGCCTGGATCAACGTGACTATGCTAAAGAGAGGGCTTGGCAGGGATTGCAGAAGGGAGACTGTATTAGTCAGTTCTCACGCTGCTAATAAAGATATATCCGAGACTGAGTAAGTTATAAAGAAGAAGAGGTTTAATAGACTTACAGTTCCAGATGGCTGGGGAGGACTCACAATCATGGCAGAAGACAAAGGAGAAGGAAAGTTATGTCTTACATGGTGGCAGGCAAGAGAGTGTGTACAGGGGACTGCCTTTTATAAAACCATCAGATATCATGAGACTTATTCACTATCATGAGAACAGCACAGGAAAATCCTGCCTCCATGATTCAATGACCTCCCTCCAGGTCCCTCACATGACACATAGGGATTATGGGAGCTACAATTCAAGATGAGATTTGAGTGGAGACACAGCCAAACCATATCACAGATGAAGAGATTATGCCTTTCTTTACCACTTGTCTTATAATGGTGCCACTTCGGGTTTATCTGTTTTCTATTTTAGTGTTTAAAATTTCAAATGAAAAAAACCATTTCTCTTTTTTCAAAAAGTTTTCAATCCGTTGCTTCATGGTTTGATTTTTTTGTTTTGTTTTGTTTTGAGATGGAGTTTCACTCTTGTTGCCCAGACTGGAGTGCAATGGTGAGATCTCGGCTCACTGCTACCTCCGCCTCCTGGGTTCAAGCAATTCTCCTGTCTCAGCCTCCCGAGTAGCTGGGATCACAGGCATGTGCCACCACACCCAGTTAATTTTGTATTTTTAGTAGAGACAGCATTTCTCCATGTTGGTCAGGCTGGTCTCGAACTCCCAACCTCAGATGATCTGCCCGCCTGGGTCTCCCAAAGTGCTGGGATTACAGGCACGAACCACCACGCCCAACCACGTTTCTATCCACTAAAACTTTAACAGACGTTAGTTGACAGTCATCCTTGAGCCAAAGAATTGGAAATCCAGAATGACACTGAGATCAGTGCAGCTATGAAGACTTGGTACTGAATCCAGCAGGAAAATATAGGGAATGAGGATTTTTATGAAGCACAAGGATCTCTTTTATTTCTCTCTCTTTTCTCCTGTGGTGATTTCAGTGTCTGATTCCATGAGCACAGAAGGAAGAGAGAAGCACTGTAAAGCTTACAGCAGCAATGTCAAGTTTACTACCTGCGAATGTCTCAGTCAGCTTCAGACTCCAAGTCATGAAGGTCTCTCCCAGGTTAATCTTAAGGATTAAAATGTTATGTTTCCCCTGTCCTAACCAGGAGCAGGAAGATGAGCCTCATGAAAACTAAATGTTCTTTACTCTGCCTCAAGATGTTTACAGTAATAGAAGTCAAATAGATCCGAAGACAACGTTTTCTAAATATAGTCTGTGGAGCTCATAAGTCACTCCTTCAAAAGAAAGTTGCTTGAACAAGTGTTGGAAATGCTGCATAAGATATATGACTCAAAGATAGGGTGATCTATAATTCATTGTCCAAACTGGACCATTTCTGAGTGCCAAAGGGGATGTTATTAATAATTGCATTGGGGCAATAAGCACATACTAGAAATGTCCTGGGAAAAATTAGGACCTGTGGTTAGTCTAATGTTTAATCAACGACTTTCCAAATTTATCTGGCTACCAAAAATTTTTCCCTTGGTAATACCTGCCAACATTATGAGAGACCAATATTCACAATCTACCTTGGAGGACATTAAAGTTTTATGAGAATCTGTATGAAATACAATAAACTTGTGTTTCTCAATCATTTCCTGTCAGTGCACACAAAGGAAGCAATTGTTAATATTTTTGTGCACAGAGAGGTAACTGGATGAGGCTCCTTTTAGTCAAAAAGGATATAGCCAAAAGGGTGGAGTGTGTGAGGGGATCACTATCTCAGGACTCCTGTTATTCTCTGATACATATATAGGTCAGGCACATAGATCAAAAAGCTGTGACCAAAACACACCCACAAATGACCTCCATGTGTTTCTCTTCCTTGGAGAACAACTTCAGGTGATTAAGTTAAATAAAGGCAATGGGGGACTTGCTGGTTTTTTCTGGCTTTTTTTTTTTTTTTTCGAAACAAAGTCTCGGTCTGTTGCCCAGGCTGGAGTGCCATGGCATGATCTCAGCTAACTGCAACCTCCGCCTCCCGGGTTCAAGCGATTCTCCTGCCTCAGCGTCCTGAGTAGCTGGGATAACAGGCGCCTGCCACCACACCTGGCTAATTTTTGTATTTTTAGTAGAGATGAGGTTTTACCATGTTGGCCAGGCTGGTCTCAAACTCCTGACCTCAAGTGATCCACCCGCCTCAGCCTCCCAAAGTGCTGGGATTACAGCCTTGAGCCACCGCGCCCGGCCTTTACTGGCTGTTTTTAGTCTCCTCTTGGCCTTTTTTGTCACCGAGGATTTGGGTCAGTGCTAAAAATCCTGAAAATGATAAAAATGCAATAATTAATCTCACTGATTCAGACAATTTATCTCTGATTTCAAGACACTGAAAAATAAAAGTCACTTCCATGGAAAAATAGAACTCATTTTAGGTGTTTCAACATGGAGTCTAATACAAGGAGTTGGTTAAACAGGCAGTGGACAATTCAAAAAGCAAAAAGGGGAACACAGAGGTGGCAGAAGATTGGCAGAGCTGGGCCTCAGACCTCTGAGGAGGGAACACTGCCCAAATGAGTACATCTAAGGGACACAGGGAGGCTGGTTCTAGAGCACTCAGAGAAGGTGAAGACTGGAACCCACTGCTGCTGCTTCAGTGAAGGGTCATTCGTAGAGTAATGTTGACAAGAACAGCAGGCAAAACTGAAAGGAGCAAGTCTGTTGTCCCATTTCACTGTCCTTCTCTAGTTCCCTCTTTTGTCACAACGTAATAGAGAGCAAGCAAAGATAAAATGTGATTTGTAGATTTCATGTCTAGCATCACAAGGAATGTAGAAGTGTAGATCAGGGGACAGCAGCTTAATTACTGACCTACATTCCAACCGAGGGTGATAAGGAGAGGTAGGTAAAGGTCACATTCATTCTGTGTTTACATCTCCTGGCTCTGGACCTGGGGAGGGAGCAGAAAGGGAAGGGGATAGAGAAATGGATTATGTGGTCTCAAAATCACTATTATTTTGCCTTGGATTGTTTCTTCTCATCATTCAATCATGAAGGTCCTCCAGCCTTGGCAAGTTTTTGGGAAAACAACATGAATCCTAACTGGGTACAATGATTTCCAAAACTGTTTCCAGGAGTTTTTTCCATGAAGGCCAGTGTAGAGAAAACTGTAGTCTTTGGAATGTGAGGAAACCAAGCATGAAGCCCTGTACCCTTCTATTCTTCCAGGATCATTCTGAGGGCAGAGGAACACTGTGAAGATAGGAGAAGAGGAAGAAGCTCCCTGCTCAGCCTCAAATAGGCAGATTTGAACCCACTGGCCTGAAGGCCCAGCTAAATATAAGGGTACCAGACACTCAGAGAACAACATGTAAAGCCTGGGCATTAGAAAAATAACACTTAATTCTCCATCACTTTCCTCACGTGAATGCAATTACAAAGGGCTAATTGTTGACAAGTTTGTGTTGCTTAAGATGAGTTGCCAAATGCCAGAACAAGGAAGTCTGAATTCCTTTGTGTAATCAAAAATTAGCTCTCCTCCTAAACAGATACCCTATTTGAAGACAATAGAGAGAGAAACAAGAATGTTTAAGGCACAAACGGGTAATGTCTGAAACTTCTTTCATAATTAAAAATATGCAAGGATTATTCATTTACATAAAAGAATGTATGGGTTGCTTTGCCACAAAATTATGTTATACACTGGTAACTACTGGAGTTCTCAATGATATTTCACAGACTACCTACCAACTGGTCCATATCCTCACCAATTCCAGTAACTCATTTGGGAACATTTGAAAGACAGAAAGTGCTACATCTTCAGGTACTGGATTTACCACCAACACCAGCAGATACTCCCTCCCAGAGACTCTTGACATTGATTGACTCTTATATAGCTCTTGATAAGTCTAGGTCCAGTTAGCCCAATAACCCCACAGAATACACCTGGAGATGAGTTATATTGAAATGAGAATTTAAAGTACTTGAGGTCATTAAAAGTTGCTTTGAATATTTCAGTTCAGAAGAGAGAGGCAAAAGGGGAATGGAGGCAAGATGGTTTTCCATGCTGGAGAGAAAAATGTGGGAAATGTTCCCCCTTTTTCTATTCAGAAGGGAAAATAAATCATTTTAAAAGTGTTTTAACATTCGGTACTCATGGACACAAAGATGGCAGCAATAGACATTGGGGACTAATAAAGGGGGGGGGGGGGGGGGGAGGGAGCAAGGGTTGAAAAACTAACTGTTGGGTACTATGCTCACCACCTGGGTGACAGAATCATTCATACCCCAAACATCAGCATCATGTAATATACCCATGTAACAAATCTCTATTGTACCCCTGAATCTAAAAAAAATGTTGAAATTATTTTTTAAACAGTGTTTTAAGTGGAGAAACAATGTTTGAATGTTAGTCCCCTTGCCAAATTGCTTTTACACTGTATTATTTATTTTATGATGATCATTTTGTCCCGTTAAGCTTTTCAACTGAAAGTCAGGAGCCATGCTCTTCACAGGAAACCCTTCAAAGCCTATTCCAGCAAAGGTCACCCTCTGTTACCTTCCCCAAAGTTGCTGTGAAAGGAGGAAAGACGAAGGAATCCACTATACACTGACCAAGGAGGACATGTTGCAGTGCTCCGATGAGCAGGAAGAATATGATGGGCCTCAGATTAAAGCTATGGTCTGAGATTATAAACTAATAAAAACATTTAAAGCCAACAGACTCAGAGAGGTAATCTATCTTACTGGTTAAAATCGTTGGTACTTGGATAGTATGGGTTGATAGGTGCAGCAAACCACCATGGCACATGTATACCTATGTAACAAACCTGCAGGTTCTGCACATGTATCCCAGAACTTGAAGTAAAATTTTTAAAAATTGTAATCTCCATGTGTCGAGGGAGGGACCTGGTGGGAGGTGATTGGATTATGGGGGCAGTTTCCCCCATGCTGTTTTCATGAGAGTGAGTTCTCATGAGATCTGATAGTTTAAGTGTGTGGTGGTCCCCCCACCTCCTGCCACCAAGTAAAATGTACCTTGCTTCCCCCTTCGACATCTGTCATAATTGTAAGTTTCCTGAGGCCTCCTCAGCCATGCAGAATGTGAGTTAATTATACTTCTTTTATTTATAAATTTTTAAAAAAGAACAGAGCTTAAATCATAGCTTAAATCTTAAATCTTAGGTCCTTCCCTTTTTTCCAAATGACCTTCTTAAGCTCTCTAACCCTCAGTTTCTCTATTTGTGAAATGGTATAATCCATATGCTGGCACTATCTATGTACAACATCTCTTTTTTCCCCCTGTTCCAACTCTAAAGCACGACACAGATTTGAGTCAAGATGGAGTAAGTTTACAAAATAAAATATTCCCCCCCAAACTCCATTAGATGTTTTTTTCCAAGTCTAACATCTCACAGCCAGTAGGTCTTCTTTTATGCTTATCCTTCCCAGTTTTGACTTCTCTCTTCCAGCATCATTATTATTCTCTTTCTATCCCTTTCTTAGGCAGAGTGAAGTATCTCTGTCTAGGGTCTTCCAAACTCTCATACCCACACTTTGTTTGCTACTGAGCAAACAAAGCACCTATCAGTTATTAGTAGGCCCCTTTATTAAAGGGCAGCGACAGATAATACTTCACATTTTTGCAGTCACATGTGGATAATTAGAGTAACTAACTAAACAGAGTTATTGTGGGATTAAATGTGATAATGAATCTAAAGTGATTTGCACAGTGGCATTCAAGTGTTAACCAAATGTTACCTGTTGCTGTGGTTATTATTTTGATCATTATTATTTAGTTTATGGACTCTTTCATTGAGCATACTTCTCCTTTCTTAGTGCAAGTGATATGTGTCACAAATTTGTTTAATATTGTTGCTGCCTTGGCATTCATTTTTAGGCCTGACGTAGGTTGTTCAAACCCGGTAGTACCCTGTCACCTCTGGCCTAGTTAAAACTCTCCGTCTCCATGTGGTTGTTTGCAATACAACTCAATATTTCCTCATGTCATGAATGCCAAACAACATACCTCACAGTTGTTGACCACAGTAAGATCTAATGGTCAACACCAGAGTCTTGTAAATAAGTTCCTCCTTTCATGAGTGTTTTCCTTAAACTTGCCAACCCACGACCTCCGCAGCAAAGCCTGCTAGATTACAGCCGAGGACCTTAATAAAGACCCAGTCCCACAGGTTCTCTGTCACTCTCTTTCACTCCTCACCCATTGGTTGCGCTCACTGCTGCCTCAGGACTTCCTGTAGGTACCCCTCATCTTTCTGGGATGTGTGAATAATGAATTTCTTCGGTGCCATCCATTTTGGTTGCACTTCCTTATTCTCTCTCAACTGACAAACCCCCTGAACCCAACACCCTCCTTCACCACCATCAGGGCTTTCCTAGAGAGTGACACTCTCAAGAGAGAGACCTCAAGACCAAATTAGAAAAGAAATTTTAAAAGTATGATGGAAAGAAAGTACTTAAGTTTTAGTAAAAAAAAATAAATATTTTTTTAAGAAAAACACACTCAACAAATGTGATCCTGTATTTTTAAGGGATGTCCACTTGGCCTGGACATTTGTGTTCTCTTTCCTTCCTGAATATTTGCAATTCAGTGGTAATCAAGTAGCAAAGTGGCTCAGACACCATTCCCTATCTAGTGTTCTGGGGGAAAGGACATCATTATACATCTTTTGAGATAAATAAAATGAAAGAATACTTATTGGGCTCTTACATTGTGATGAGTAAAGTACTAAATACTATGATTATTTAATACTTGAGAAAACTCTAAGAAGTAAGTGGTATTATTCCCCCATTTAAAATAGTAGTCTCCAAGATAATAATAAATCCTAAGTTTGTTCCTTGGTTTGGATAAAACACCACCAAATCCAGACCAGCCACAAAATCCCAACTATGACCACATATCTCAAACTAGAAGAAAGAGAAAAAACTTTTCAAGGGTATATACTTGAGACATCTTAAAATCTGAAGTGTTTCAAAACATCTTAAAATCTGAAGTCTTTATAAAGCAATTTTCCTCATTTGCCAAAGGTTTTGCTTTGTCATAGACACCTTGTCACAGTTGTCATATTGTCAAAAATAAATAAAAGAACATCCTGGCTGCTATCGTTGCCTCCCTTGATCTTTATCTATTTGCATCCATGGAAAATAGAGGGGCTGAGTGACTGAAGCCCCTCTGCCAGGAGTGCACAATTGTTAGCAAAACGATGTCTGTATCTCAGCCAGATTTCTCATTCTTCATCGCTTTTCTCTCCAACTAACTACCCCGCACCCTAGGCTTTGCCTGGTCAGGGACTTACAGTTCGCTACTTTCTTTTTAAACCAGCATGAAGAAAGGTGCCTAGAGATGGTTGCTTTCGCACTCTCACTCAGACCATTTTCTCAGCACCAATCCATTCCAACGTATGCCCAGGAGCACCTCTTTCACACAGCTCTTAGGAGAAGTAGAAGAATCAGGTTTTAAGTATGAAGGAGAGGGGAGTTAGATTTTGGAGTGGATGAATTTGGGGTACCTGTGAGGCATGTTTGGACTCGGATCAGAGCTCTGGGTCAAAGACACAGTAATGAAAGGTGGTACCCAAAGCCAAAACAGAATGGATGAGGATATAAAGGAAGAAAGGGAAGCATAAAAATTAAGACAAAGGGAGAGGAGGGAAGGGGTGGTGTTCATAACAGACCTCTGGGGTCTGACTACTTAGCAACAGCAAGGGTAAGAGAAGATTTGTTAGGGAAGTAAGCAAAGAACAAACTGCCCATCTATTTATTTAGCTCTCTGTCTGCAAGCTGTTGGTTTGTCAGTACTTGAGGAGGTAGGCATATGAACTCTATCATCAATGGCATATTTTGTATTGTTTCATATACTGACTGTTGTCTCACTTCTAAATACTTTTTTTAATGCTTGGGGAATCTGAAGGACAGCTTGTTTTTCATTCAGCTTCAGATTGAATCACAGATTTTTGGTTAAGCAGGCAGTAAACGAATCTAAGCCTTCATGTGCCCAGGACACACAAACGCCTCCCCTTAATGCCTATATCCTGCTAAGTGATAATTCAGTCCTCAGAGTTAACATAACCTCATTTAAACAGGGCTTGCGAGCCATTCGTATATCTCATACTGTTTTGTTCCTGGAATAATCTCCTGAGCGATGTAACTAACTGTGGTCTAAAAGAGTGGTTCAAATAAATTTGGAAAGGTTGAATTCTGTAATCTGAGAGTCACAAAACATTAGTATAATGATGGCTCTGCCAAGTCCACAGTTAAAAAATAAAAAAATATATAAATAAATAAATATAAATATAAAAATATAAATAAAATAAAAAATTTAACTTCACTTAACTCAGAATTTTCCCTGGTTTTTTGATCCCAGAACCCTTTCTCCATGGAATACTTACATCTGGAGGAACAAAGTTCTACAGAACACATGTAGGTGTTTTATTAATCCAAAGACTCCTTTCTAACATGGACTACAAAATCCATCTTACAACTGGGGAAAGTAGTCTGCACTTAAAACTGTTCTCATTTTTTGTGGGAATTGCTACATGGTACATCCCATTAAATAATATGGTCAGTGGTATATACTGGCCAGAGAACTGAGGAGGGGTGGAGGAAAGTTTGTGTTATGGAAGAGAGCAAACTTCACTGGCCCATATTGGAATACAAAGCCTTTGCCTTTGGCCTCATTAACACTATGCTCTCCCCAAATAGCCAAAGCAATCATAAGCAAAATGAAAAAATCTGGAGGCATCATATTGCTGGACTTCAAGTTACACTACAAGGTTATAATTACCAAAGTAGTGTGGAACTGGTATAAAAGTAGTCACATAGACCAATGGAACAGAATAGAGAACCAGAAGTAAAGACAAATATGTATAACCAATTAACCCTTGACAAAGCATACAAAAACATAAATTGGAAGAAAAACACCATATTTAATAAATGGTGCTGGGAAAATTGGCCAGTGATATGTAGAAGAATGAAACTGGATCCCTATCTCCCACCATATACAAAAATCAACTCAAGATGAATCAAAGACTTAAATCTAAGACCTGAAACCATAACAATTCTGGAAGAGAGTCTAGGAAAAACTCTTCTGGGCATAGTCCTAGACAAAGAATTCATGACTAAGACCCCAAAAAACCCCAAAAGTAAAGGCAACAGAAACAAAAATAAATAAATGGGACCTGGCAAAATTAAAAAGATTCTGCACAGCAAAACAAATAATCATCAGAGTAAAGAGACAACCCACAGAATGTGAGAAAATATTTGCAAACTATGCTTTCAACAAAGGACCAGTATCTGCAATCTACCAGGAACACAAAGAATTCAGCAAGAGAAAAAAACAAATAATCCCATCAAAAAGTGGGCAAAAGACATGAATGGACATTTATCAAAAGAAGATAGATGGTCAACCAACAAACATTTGAAAAAATGTTCAATGTTACTAATCATCAGGGAAATGCAAATTAAAACCACAATGACATACCACCTTACTCCTGCAAGAATGGGCATAATTAAAATGTCAAAAAACAATAGATGTTGGTATGGATGTGGTGAAAAGGGAAGACTTTTACACTGTGGGTAGGAATGTAAATTAGCACAACCTCTATGCAAAACAGTATGGAGATTCCTTAAAGAACTAAAAGTAGAACTATCATTCCATCCAGCAATCCCACTACTGGGTATCTGCTTAAAGAAAACAAAGTCATTAAATGTAAAAGACACACGGATACATATGTTTATTTGCAGCCCAGTTCAGAATTGCAAAGGTACAGAACAAACCTAAAGGCCCATCAAGCACTGTGGAATACTACCCTGCTATAAAAAAGGAATGAAGTTGTGTCTTTTGCAGCAACTTGGATGGAGATGGAAGCCATTATTCTAAGTGAAGTAACTCAGGAATGGAAAACGAAGTGCCATTTTTCTCACTTATAAGTGAGAGCTAAGCTATGAGGACACAAAGGCATACAGTGTGATATAATGGACTTTGGAGACTCAAAGCGGGGAGCATGAGAGGAGAGTGTGGGATAAGAAACTACATATTGGGTAAAATGTACACTACTCAGGTGATGGGTGCTCTAAAACCCCAGAATTCCACCACTATATAATTCATGCATGTAATCAACAACACTTGTATCACAAAAGTTATTGAAATAATAAAATATTTTTTTAAATGCCTTTCTTCAGAGGAGTTGGGGGAAGGGAGAGCATGAGAAAGAATAGCTAATACATGCTGGGCTTAATACCTAGGTGACGGGTAGATCTATGCAGCAAATCATCATAGCACATGTTCACCTATGCAACAAACCTGCACATCCTGCACAGGTACCCTGGAACTTAAAATAAAAGCTGAAGAAATAAAAATCCACTATATGTTCTCAATAGCTGAATGAATTAACTTCAGAGAGAACATGCATCAGCAACATGAAATTTTCCAGTGACCTCCCCTATTCTTTCAACATGGACTTATTATTACATAGTGGAGCACTTTTGATTCTGGAAAATCACTTTTCAAACTAATGGTGCTTGCTACAGAAAATATTTCACAAATCCCTTTTAATTTAGCACTTGAGAAAGTACAAATGTGCACTTCAGCTATCTTTCTTAGCTGGTGCTATGACCTGGTGATTAGGGCATGAGGGCCTAATCACAAATGAGATTAGTGCCTTTATAAAAGAGGCCCATGGGAGACTGTTTGCGCCGTCCATCCAGTGAGGACACAGCAAGAAGTCTTCATCTATGAATCGGGAAAATGGTCCTCACCAGACACTGAATCTGTTGGCACCTTGATCTTGGACATCCCAGCTTCCAGAACTGTAAGAAATAAATTTTGTTGTTTATAAGCCACCCAGTCCATGTGATTTTGTTCAGTAGCCTGGATGAACTAAAATAACTGGTATCATATTTTAAGCAATATTTTGCCTTAAACATCTTTTTTGCTTCATTAGTTTCAAATTCTAATTACCTACAGCAAACGTGAGTTGCAGACCAAGTTTCTTTAAAATCGGCAGCTCAGGCAATTGTTCAATGTAAGATATTTTGTTAATACCACAAGAATTTTTTCTGTACCTTAAATGATCAAATAGCATAGGCTAATTTTCTGACCAGTGGAGGAAATGAATGTAAAGCATTTCATTCATATTTATGCATCTTCCTTTATAGATCAAAGGTTTTAACTCTTTCTAGACACTATGGGAACATTTACTGAGCACTTACTTGTTTGCTGTAGGATGGTATAGTGAATATAGCTCTAAAGTAAATGACTGGTTTCTATTGCCCACTAATACTGACTTAACTAGGTAATTCTCCTAGTCACACAATTTTGCTTTTTTCCAACTTCCTCCTCAATTGCTATGTTATATATAAGTTTCCCAGAACAATTTAAATCCTACAGCTCACTCTTCCAACTACTTTATTTAACTGTAAGAATGAGTGCTCAGGGAGATGACCAAAGCCTAGAATCTTCTTGGGCATTCTACAAAAGACTGTAGCTCTCTTTATGATGAGAAAAAAAGGCTTACATTTTCTGCTTCTCAAAGTATAATTTTTTTGGATTTGACTCTGCTAATTTACCCTTTTTGGCAATGCTCTCCATACAGTCTACACAACAAGAAGCACCAAGAACATCCACCTGTTTGGCAGGAGACAACTTCCACCTAATCATCCCTCAATAAATATACAAAAAACTACATGAAACTCAAAAATAAACCTCGTACTCCATGCAAAATTTCACTCAAAAATGGATCATAGGTTTAAATTTTAATGTAAAACTGTAAACTTTGAGAAGGTAAAATAGGAGAAAATCTTCTCCACCAAGAGCTTGGCCAGGAGTTCTCAAACATTACACCATAAGCACAATCTACAAAAGGAAAAATTGATAGATTAGACCTCATCAAAATTAAAATGTTCTGCTTTATGAAAAGCCTTGTGAAGAA
Source organism: Piliocolobus tephrosceles (assembly GCF_002776525.5). Lineage (NCBI taxonomy): Eukaryota > Metazoa > Chordata > Mammalia > Primates > Cercopithecidae > Piliocolobus > Piliocolobus tephrosceles. The sequence continues at coordinate 39,159,408 of NC_045445.1, read as the reverse complement.
GAGGAAAAGACACCCTACAGGTTTGGAGAAAATGTTTGCAAACCATATATATCTGAAAAAGGCAGGATGTCTGGAGCAAAAAACTATCAACAGTCAACCATAAGAAAACAACCAAATTATAGGCCAGAAATGAAGAGACATTTAAGCAAATAAGGTCTAAAGATGTCCAATAAGGACATGAAAAGATGTTCAACATCACTAGACAATAGGAGAATGCAAATAGAAACCACAATGAGATGTCACAACACACCTATTTGAACGGCTGAAATAAAAAATAGTGATAACACCAAATTCTGGAGAAGATACAAAGAAACTGCATAACCCATACATTGCTGGTAGGAATGAAAAATGATACAAGAATTCTGGAAAATAATATGGCAGTTCATTATAAAGCTACATATGCAATATGATCTAGCAATTGCACTCTTGGACTTTAATCCCAGAGAAATGAAAACTACATTGAAAAACCTATATATGGATATTTATAGCAGCTTTATTCATAATAACCCAAAACTAGAATCAGTCCGGATGCTTTTTAGTGGGAAAATGGATAAAACAACTGTGGCACATCTATACTATGGCATTTATCAGCAATAAAACAGAACAAGCTATTGACACACACAAGTTGGTTGGACCTCTGGCTAATTACGCAGAATGCAAAAAGCCAACATTAAAAGTTACAGAGTATGTAAATTCATTTATATGATATTCTCAAAATGATAAAATTATAAGGAGAGAAAACAAATTAGTAGTTTGCCAGGGAATAAGGGTCTGCCTTTCCCAGTTCATGGACTCAAATATTAATTTTCTTTGGCTCACAGACACACCCAGGATCAATGCTTTGTATCCTTTAATTCAATCAAGTTGACACTCAATTCAATTCAATTCAATCAAGTTAACACTCAATTCAATCAGGTTGACACTCAATCAAGTGTCCATACACATCTCAATCAAGAACCCATACACATCTCCTGAGATCATACATAATCTTCAAATAAAGACAAAAATAAGGTCATAATTATGCCTAACATGTAAATACTACTATCCTTCATGCAACCAGAAATGCATCAATCTCCACCCAAATGCCATTACACAAAGTTAACAATACTTAAATGCTGATATAAAGTCAAAAAATCGTATTTCACATGGTAAAAGAAAAAGGAAATAAAATGAAGTTTTTTTAGTACAACTGTATACATGCACAAAAATGTTTTTAACAAAAGAAGGGGGAAATACTCATGATAATTACATTCCTCATTACTGAAACTGGTCAAGTGGTCATAGCTGGTATTGATGACTACCTTCTTCTGCTACCCATTCTGTATTCCCTTTGCCTTCAGCAAGCACCTCTGCAGGTTGTGGTTTATTTCCTGGTGGAGTGACCTAAATCTTCATTCCTGACTGGTCTGGGCCATTTGTAGTCCTGTCTGGTTTGGACTGTTGTAGTTTCCCATTGACTTTAATCACTTTAATTACTGACTTTAATGAGGGCATGGTAGTACTAAGAGATGCCCTAATGGATCTCCTGTATTCTATGCATACTCTTGCTTACCTCCATTATTGAGTAGTAGACTGATTTCATCTTGCTACTCCAGGTCAATCACCCCAACCAACACTGTAATTCCCTTCTTAGCCTTTTGACTTAAAGGTAATGTCATGGGAACAGGAAGGAAAGATTTTTCTAGTGGATCACTGAGGGTGATGGTGGGTGGTGCCACTTCCACTTCCATCCCTTGATTCCTGGACCCCTGAATCCTGGCTATGAGAGAAACAGTACCATATATTGAACGCTGATTCATAGCCTACATAGCCTTCTGGAGAACTTCGCCCTAGGTGTGCAAAGTATTGCAACCTAGTTAGTGTCATAATTGTTACTTCAAAAGACCATTCCACCATTCTATCAATCCAGCATGAGCCCAGGGACCTACTGGACTCAATGTAAGTTAGACATGAGCTAAAACTCCATTAATTGCCTGACCTCCATAAGCCCATACTTTAACTGGAGGACCACAGTGATGTTTTGGGTCCTCTGGAATCAACGTCAGCTCAGAGCCTGTGTCCAGTAGTCCCTGAAATGTCTAATCATTTCCCTTTCCCAGTGCATAGTTACCCGGGTAAAATGTCAGAGGTCTCCTCAAAGAAAAATGGGAGAAAGATTAATAGCATAAATTGTCGGTCATGTGGTGGGTTCCTTCCTTCCCAACTGCCTTCATTCAAGGGATTCTGGGTCTGTAAACTGACTGAACTCTGTTGATTGAGGGGCCATTATTGTCTGTTTTTATAATTCAAATTAGTCTTTTCTCCATTCGACCTGGAAGTTTTCTGCTTATATAAATTAAGTAGGAATGCAGTAGGCTTTCTATCAATTTCACTTCTAGGAACACTGTGTTAAATTAGTGAATGCCAGAGATCTACACAAGTCTAACTATTCTGATTGCTGCTTTGCCTTTGCTGTCCAGCAACCTTGCCTTTGACAGTGAGCGCCAACACTTGGCCCCTGTCACCTCAGGATCCAATTATTCCCATTGTATTTAAATTTTGTAGTTGAGTGACTGTCATTCCTACTGTTAGATCTCACATACAGAGAAGAGCAATTACAGTGCTCTTCAACGATGCACTTGCTGCCCTCACAAACCTATTTTATGAGACATTGGTGAAGGGTGTATCTTCTGGACTTTACCAGCTGGGATGAGTAGGTCTAAAGTAACTCATCCACTCCACCATCCCAATCTTCATAAGCCTTTGGATCCCTTCTTCTACATTAAATGAAGGTAGATCAGGCATTTCCAGTTCACTCACAATGGGCCATCTTTTAACCCCTCTTTCAGCTAACCAAGCAAATAAACTATTATTACCTTTTTCAACTCCCTGATCTGCAACATTAAATGCGGAATCCTTACTTAGTAGGCCCAAATCAATAAATTCATCCTGATCCAACTCTATGTTCCTTCCACTATTATTCCACACCCTTAATATTCATTCCCATGCCTGCTCTTCAGATTTCTGCTTATATAAATCAGAAAACTCAAGCAGTTATTTTTGAGTGTAGTGCACCTCCTCATGGGTCACACTCTGAATCTCACCTCTAGGGGCCCACTGGGAATTTAGTCTAGTTATAGGTCTAGAAAGCAAACAGGGGTGTTGGGGGGTGGCTCCTGAAGAGAATCAACATTATCTTACCTGGCAAATGTCTCAGGGGAAGCCATCACTATAGCCTCAGGCAACACAGGGATTATCTCCTCAGACAAAGATGGAAAGGCTGATGGCAGCATGGGTTGGAGAGAGGATGTTTCCACTAGTGGAGATGGGGAAGCTGTTTCTTCTGGCAAAAAAAGGTTCATCAGAGTTCACAAGTTCAGTGTCCTCAGCTTCATCAGGGTCCTCCCACACATCCCCATTCCAAGATGCAGGGTCCCATTCTTTTCCAATCAATGCCCTCACTTTAACAGTAGACACCTGGCAAGGCTGTACATGCACCTTTCATTGTAGGTCAGCCACTCACATGATAAGAACTTATGTCTGATTTTCCACAATTTCAGTTCTTTCTCTACAGGAGATAAGACTCTCGCTCAGAGCAATCAGAATATTTGAAGCTCAGGGGGGTGGTTCCAAGATGGCCAAATAGGAACAGCTCCAGTCTACAGCTCCCAGCATGAGCAACGCAGAAGACAGGTGATTTCTGCATTTCCAACTGAGGTACCAGGTTCATCTCACTGGAGTTTGTCAGACCCTGGGGGTAGGACAGTGGGTGCAGCCCACTGAACATGAGCTGAAGCAGGGTGAGGCATCGCCTCACCCAGGAAGTGCAAGGGGTCAGGGAATTATCTTTCCTAGCCAAGGGAAGTGGTGACAGGCAGCACCTGGAAAATGGAGTCACTCCCAACCTAATACTGCGCTTTTCCAACAGTCTTAGCAAATGGAACACCAGGAGATAATATCCTATGCATGGCTCGGAGGGTCCCTTGCACATAGGGCCTTGCTCATTGCTAGCACAGCAGTCTGAGATCAAACTGCAAGGCAGCAGCACGGCTGGGGGAGGGGCGCCCACCATTGCTGATGCTTGAGTAGGTAAACAAAGCAGCCAGGAAGTTCAAACTGGGTGGAGCCCACCACACCTCAAGGAAGCCTGCCTGCCTCTGTAGACTCCACCTCTGGGGGCAGGACAAAGCTGAACAAAAGGCAGCAGAAACCTCTGCAAACTTAAATGTCCCCATCTGACAGCTTTGAAGAGAGTAGTGATTCTCCCAGCATGGAGTTTGAGATCTGAGAACAGACAGACTGTCTCCTCAAATGGTTCCCTGGCCCCCAAGTAGGGGCAGACTGGCACCTCACTTGGCTGGGTACCCCTCTGAGACGAAGCTTCCAGAGGAATGATCAGGCAGCAACATTTACTGTTCAACAATATTCACTGTTCTGCAGCCTCCACTGCTGATACCCAGGCAAACAGGGTGTGGAGTGGACCTCCAACAAACTCCAACAGACCTGCAGCTGAGGGTCCTGACTGTTAGAAGGAAAATTAATAAACAGAAAGGACATCCACACCAAAACCCCATCTGTATGTCACCATCATCAAAGACCAAAGGTAGATAAAACCACAAAGATGGGGAAAAAACAAAGCAGAAAAGCTGAAAATTCTAAAAATCAGAGCGACTCTCTGCCTCCAAAGGAATGCAACTCTTCACCAGCAATGGAACAAAGCTGGACGGAGAATGACAAAGCTGGACAGAGAATGACTTTGACGAGTTGAGAGAAGAAGGCTTCAGACGATCAAAGTTCTCCGAGCTAAAGGAGGAAGTTCGAACCCATCACAAAGAAGCTAAAAACCTTGAAAAAAGATTAGACAAATGGCTAACTAGAATAACCCGTGTAGAGAAGTCCTTAAATGACCTGATGGAGCTGAAAACCATGGCACGAGAACTCCTTGACAAATGCACAAGCTTCAGTAGCCAATTCGATCAACTAGAAGAAAGGGTATCAGTGATTGAAGATCAAATGAATGAAATGAAGTGAGAAGATAAGTTTAGAGAAAAAGAGAAATGAACAAAGCCTCCAAGAAATATGGGACGATGTGAAAAGACCAAATCTACGTCTGATTGGTGTACCTGAAAGTGACAGGGAGAATGGAACCAAGTTGGAAAACACTCTGCAGGATATTATCCAGGAGAACATCCCCAACCTAGCAAGGCAGGCCAACATTCAAATTCAGGAAATACAGAGAATGCCACAAAGATATTCCTCAAGAAGAGCAACTCCAAGACACATAATTGTCAGATTCACCAAAGTTGAAAAGAAGGAAAAAATGTTAACGTCAGCCAGAGAGAAAGGTTGGGTTACCCACAAAGGGAAGCCCATCAGACTAACAGCAGATCTCTTGGCAGAAACTCTACAAGCCAGAAGAGAGTGGGGGCTTAAGGAAAAGAATTTTCAACCCAGAATTTCATATCCAGCCAAACTAAGTTTCATAAGTGAAGGAGAAATAAAATCCTTTACAGACAAGCAAATGCTGAGAGAGTTTGTCACCACCAGGCCTGACCTACAAGAGATCCTGAAGGAAGCACCAAACATGGAAAGGAACAACCAGAACCAGCCACTGCAAAAACATGCCAAATTGTAAAGACCATTGATGCTAGGAAGAAACTGCGTGAACTAATGAGCAAAATAACCAGCTAACATAATATGACAGGAGCAAATTCAAACATAACAATATTAACCTTAAATGTAAATGGACTAAATGCTCCAATTAAAAGACACAGATGGGCAGATTGGATAAAGAGTCAAGACCCATCAGTGTGCTGTACTCAGGAGACCCATCTCACATGCAGAGAGACACACATAGGCTCAAAATAAAGGGATGGAGGAAGATCTACCAAGCAAATGGTCAACAAAAAAAGACAGAGGTTGCAATACTAGTCTCTGATAAAACAGACTTTAAACCAACAAAGATCAAAAGAGACAAGGAAGGCCAATACATAATGGTAAAGGGATCAATCCAACAAGAAGAGCTAACTATCCTAAATATATATGCACCCAACACAGGAGCACCCAGATTCATAAAGCAAGTCCTTGGAGACCTACAAAGAGACTTAGACTCCCACCCAATAATAATGGGAGACTTTAACACCCCACTGTCAACGTTAGATCAACAAGACAGAAAGTTAACAAGGATATCCAGGAATTGAACTCAGCTCTGCAGCAAGTGGACCTAATAGACACCTACAGAACTCTCCACCCCAAATCAAGACAATATACATTCTTCTCAGCACCACATCACACTTAGTCCAAAATTGACCATGTAACTGGAAGTAAAGCACTCCTCAGCAAATGTAAAAGAACAGAAATTGTAACAAACTGTCTCTCAGATCACAGTGCAATCAAACTAGAACTCAGGATTAAGAAACTCACTCAAAACCACTCAACTACATGGAAACTGACCAACCTGCTCCTGAATGACTACTGGGTACATAAAGAAATGAAGGCAGAAATAAAGATGTTCTTTGAAATCAATGAGAACAAAGATACAACATACCAGATTCTCTGGTACACATTTAAAGCAGTGTGTAGAGGGAAATTTATAGCACTAAATGCCCACAAGAGAAAGCTGGAAAGACTTAAAATGACAACCTAACGTCACAATTAAAAGAACTAGAGAAGCAAGAGCAAACACATTCAAAAGCTAGCAGAAGACAAGAAATAACTAAGATCAGAGCAGAACTGAAGGAGATAGAGACACAAAAAGCCCTTCAAAAAATCACTGAGTCCAGGAGCTGGTTTTTTGAAAAGATCAACAAAATTGATAGACCGCTAGCAAGACCAATAAAGAAGAAAAGAGAGAAGAATCAAATAGACACAATAAAAAATGATATCACCACCAATCCCACAGAAAAACAAACTACCAGCAGAGAATACTATAAACACCTCTATGCAAATAAACCAGAAAATCCAGAAGAAATGGATGAATTCCTGGACACATACACCCTCCCAAGACTAAACCAGGAAGAAGTTGAATCCCTGAATAGACCAATAACAGGCTCTGAAATTGAGGCAATATTTAATAGCCTACCAACCAAAAAAAGTCCAGGACCAGACGGATTCACAGTCAAATTCTACCAGAGTTACAAGGAGGAGCTGGTACCATTCCTTCTGAAACTATTCCAATCAATAGTAAAAGAGGGAATCCTCCCTAACTCATTTTATGAGGCCAACATCATCCTGATACTAAAGCCTGGCAGAGACATACACACAAAAAAAGAGAATTTTAGACCAATATCCCTGATGAACATTGATGCAAAAATCCTCAATAAAATACTGGCAAACCAAATCCAGCAGCATATCAAAAAGTTTATCTACCATAATCAAGTGGGCTTCATCCCTGGGATGCAAGACTGGTTCAACATGTGCAAATCAATAAACGTAATCCAGCATATAAACAGAACCAAAGACAAAAACCTCATGATTATCTCAATACATGCAGAAAAGGCCTTTGACAAAATTCAACAGCCCTTCATGCTAAAAACTCTCAATAAATTCGGTATTGAAGGGATGTATGTCAAAATAATAAGAGCTATTTATGACAAACCCACAGCCAGTATCATACTGAATGGGCAAAAACTGGAAGTATTCCCTTTGAAAACTGGCACAAGACACAGATGCCCTCTCTCACCACTCCTATTCAACATAGTGTTGGAAGTTCTGGCCAGGAGAAAGAAATAAAGGGTATTTAATTAGGGAAAGAGGAAGTCAGATTGTCCCTGTTTGCAGATGACATGATTGTATATTTAGAATGCCCCATCATCTCAGCCCAAAATCTCCTTAAGCTGATAAGCAACTTCAGCGAAGTCTCAGGATACAATATCAGTGTGCAAAAATCACAAGTATTCTTATACACCAATAACAGACAGAGAGCCATATCATGAGTGAACTCCCATTCACAACTGCTTTGAAGAGAATAAAATACCTAGGAATTCAATTCACAATGAATATGAAGGACCTCTTCAAGGAGAACTACAAACCAGTGCTCAGTGAAATAAAAGAGGACACAAACAAATGGAAGAACATTCCATGCTCATGGATAGGAAGAATCAATATCGTGAAAATGGCCATACTGCCCAAGGTAATTTATAGATTCAATGCCATCCCCATCAAGCTACCAATGACTTTCTTCACAGAATTAGAAAAAACTACTTTAAAGTTCATATGGAACCATAAAAGAGCCCACATTGCCAAGACAATCCTAAACCAAAAGAACAAAGCCGGAGGCATCACACTACCTGACTTCAAACTATACTACAAGGCTACAGTAACCAAAACAGCATGGTACTGGTACCAAAACAGAGATATAGACCAATGGAACAGAACAGAGTCCTCAGAAATAATACCACACATCTACAGCCATCTGATCTTTGACAAACCTGACAAAAACAAGAAATGGGGAAAGGATTTCCTATTTAATAAATGGTGCTGGGAAAACTGGCTAGCCATATGTAGAAAGTTGAAACTGGATCCCTTCCTTACATCTTATACAAAAATTAATTCAAGATGGATTAAGACTTAAATGTTAGACCTAAAACCATAAAAACCCTAGAAGAAAACCTAGGTGGTACCATTCAGGACATAGGCATGGGCAAGGACTTCATGTCTAAAACACCAAAAGCAATGGCAACAAAAGTCAAAATTGACTAATGGGATCTAATTAAACTAAAGAGTTTCTGCACAGCAAAAGAAACTACCATCAGAGTGAACAGGCAACCTACAGAATGGGAGAAAATTTTTGCAATCTACTCATCTGACAAAGGGCTAATAACCAGAATCTACAAAGAATTCAAACAAATTTACAAGAAAAAAACAAACAACCCCATCAAAAAGTGGGCAAAGGATATGAACAGACACTTCTCAAAAGAAGACATTTATGTAACCAACAGACACATGAAAAAATGCTCATCATTACTGGCCATCAGAGAAATGCAAAAGAAAACCGCAAGGAGATACCATCTCACACCAGTTAGAACGACGATCATTAAAAAGTCAGGAAACAACAGATGCTGGAGAGGATGTGGCGAAATAGGAACACTTTTACACTGTTGGTGGGACTGTAAACTAGTTCAACCATTGTGGAAGACAGTGTGGCGATTCCTTAAGGATCTAGAACTAGAAATACCATTTGACCCAGCCATCCCATTACTGGATATATACCCAAGGGATTATAAATCATGCTGCTGTAAAGACATACACACATGTATGTTTATTGCAGCACTATTCACAATAGCAAAGACTTGGAACCAACCCAAATGTCCATCAATGATAGACTGGATTAGGAAAATGTGGCACATATACACCATGGAATACTATGCAGCCATAAAAAAGGATGAGTTCAAGTCCTTTGCAAGGACATGGGTGAAGCTGGAAACCATCATTCTCAGCAAACTATCCCAATGACAAAAAACCAATCACTGCATATTCTCACTCATAGGTGGGAATTGAACAATGAGAACACTTGGACAAAGGAAGGGGAACATCACACACTGGGGCATGTCATGGGGTGGGGGGAGGGGGGAGCAATAGCATTAGGAGATATACCTAACATAAACGATGCATTAATGGGTGCAGCACACCACCATGCCACATGTATACATATGTAACAAACCTGCACGCTGTGCACATGTACCCTAGAACTTAAAGTATAATAAATAAATAAATAAAAATATTTGTGGCTCAGTATCTGTTTCTGAAGCTGGGAGTTATAATCCCTGACTCAATCATTTTCTTTCATCACTTTGTCCACTGAACTTAGGAGCAACCAACCAGCTTCATTATGTTCCTTGGTTCTCCACGTATGGTCAAAGGTATTATGTATAGAGTCACTAAAATTGCCTCTCACAGGCAGTGAATCAGATGTGTCAAATGCACTTCTTTTGCATAACTCTCTAAACTGTTCATGCTAAAGACTCTCAGTGTTCCCCATACTATTAGAAGTAGAGTCCTTAGCATTTTGGGTTCTAACATATTAAGCAGCCAACTCCAGAAATCCCCAAACCAATGAAAGAACTTCATTCTTAATATTCTCTTCCTCTAGAACCAGTTCTGGTACCAAAATCTGTGTCAGTCAGAATTCTCTAGAGGGACAGAACTAATAGGATAAATATACATATGTAAAGAGGAGTTTGTTAGGAAGTATTAAACTCAAACAATCTTACAAAGTCCCACAATAGGCCATCTGCAAGCTGAGGAGCAAAGGGAAGACAGTCTGAGTCCTGAAGCTGAAGAACGTGAAGTCCAGTGTTTGATGGCAGGAAGCATCCAGTATGGGAGAAAGATGTAGGCTGGGAGGCTAAGCCAGTCTAGCTTTTTCATGTTTTTCTGCCTGCTTAAATCCTGGCCATGCTGGCAGCTGATCAGATGGTGCCTACCCGGATTAAAAGTAGGTCTGGCTTTCCCAGTTCACTGATTCAAATGTTAATCTTCTTTTGCCACATGATTGCAGACACACTCAGGATCAAACTTTGCCTCCTTCAGTCCAATCAAGTTGACATTCAGTATTAACCATCACCCACTTAGAACATTAAAACATTTCTTCATGGAATACAAGGCCCTCCGATACCTGATTCCTACCTTTAAATCATGTCACAGTATTCTCTGCCATGAATAACACTCCAACAACATTGATGTATTTTTAGTTCTAAAGTACCAGCAATTTCCCACAATAGTTACCCCATGTTTGCTTTGCTCTCAGATTAGTACCTTTTTCCTGCTACTCCTTCCATGTCTCACTTCTTTTTATTTTTCAAGTTTCCTCTGAGAGATTTTTCCTAGGCACTTTAAAAAAATACTGCTTGTTTTGTTGTATTATTTTTTCACAATGACTGACTAGGGGCATTGGATGCCAGTTTTTCTTAGAAAGAATATCAAAGGTACTGGTGAATGGGCAAGTTCAGAATAAAAAGATGAGGAAACAGGGTCACAAGCTGTTGAAAACCCATGGGAAGAAGTTGGGATGCCGAAAAGGAAAGCAGCAACAGTCTGGCAGATCTTTGGGGGTTGATCTTTATCAACCCCCAAAGAACTTGGAGACACATGGAAAGGGTAGGTGGAGCTGCCTCTCTGCTCCCCTCACCCCTGTGACAGTCTGATGACCACCAAACTGTTGGAGAGCCCCTGTGCCCTTGTGACCATGGGCAACACTGTCAGTGGCAATTTGGAAACTTCCTGCAGACAGAAAACTGGGTGGACAGTTCATGCAAGCATGCCCACACTTCCCTCAGACCTGTACTAAGATGGGAGGTTTCACACTGGCTGTGCACCCATGGTCGGCCACTGCTCTGCACAGGGATTCTCTGCCCTTGAATCACCACACCCCCAGATCCCCCACAAATATACCCTACAATCCACTTTGACTCTGGCAAGCACGGGAGACCAATAGGTCCCTGGGGAGTTGCAGGTCCCGCTGGAGATCTAATTTTAGGTAGGGGCCACCCATAAGGGAGAGTAGCAGAGCCCACCAAAGTCCCCGTTGGGACAAAGGAAACACAGATGTGGCACCAGTCTCAAGAGGAGGGGAGCTTACCCAACTCATAGGTATTCGAGGATACAAACCCATGGCTTGGCTCAGCTTAAAAAAGTTTTATTTGAGATTCCTTTTATAGAAAAAAGTCCCATCAAAGCCAATTTTAAAAAGCCTATATGAAGTCTGGGCATGGTGGCTCATGCCTGTAATCCCAGCACTTTGGGATGCCAAGGTGGGCAGATCACCTGAAGTCAGGAGTTAGAGACCAGGTTGGCCAACATGGTGAAACCATGTTTCTACTAAAAACACAAAATTAACAGGGCATGTTGGTACATGCCTGTAATCCCAGCTTCTTGGGAGACTGAAGCAAAAGAATTGCTTGAACCTGGGAAGCAGAGGTTGCAGTGAACTGAGACTGTGCCATTGCACTCCAGCCTGGGCAACAAGAGCAAAATTCTGTCTCAAAAAAATTTTTTTTTTAAAACCTATATAAAAAAAGAATTATTCTTGCTGCACTTTATACAAATAATCAGGCCAAGCATAATACAGCAAATCAGTCTTATCACGATTTGTCTTTAGTAAATTTCAGAGACTGGAGAGAGAAAAAATTATGCTTCAAAAATTATGGTACACTTGGTATTAGACTCTATTCTTATCAGTTGTTTTTAAGGTTTTTGTTTCTGCAGCTTTGACTATTTATTCTTGTGAACCAATCAGTGATCTCTGCAGCTCAGAAGAAACAAGAGGGATGGATAATGTAAAAGTCCAGATCAGTATTCTAATCCTGCACATGTATTATAATCAGCTAGCAACTCCATATCAGCTTGGTACCAACAGTTGCCCAATTCATGGAAAGCTTTTTAACTTCGGCTAATTTTATTTATTTTGCTTTACGTTGTGAAATATATTACTGTTATATTACTGTTGTACTCTTTGTGTAGGAATACAGGATAAGCTTCCTCAATGTTTTCCTACATTAAACACTTACTAATCTTTCAGGTATCACCTTTTGTCGGAACTCAGAGTTATGAATGGCCCTCACCGTACTGACTCTTTCTGACTGAGCTCCTCTCTACCCCAAATACAAGAGATCCTAATAGTTAGGCAAAAATATCATTGCCCCATTCAGCCTGAAGAAGTTGCAGAAGAAGGATCTTCATCCGTCTACAACCCTCAGGATTGAGGTTTTCCTTGTAAAATGGAGGGGGAAATATGTCAGAGGTGTTTAAAGCAGAGTGACTCCATATTGAATAGGGACTGGGTGAAATAAAGCTGAGACCAATGGGTTGCATTCCAAGGATAAGGCATTCTTAGTCATAGGATGAGATAGGAGGCAGGCACAAGATACAGTTCACAAAGACCTTGGGGATAAAACAAGTTGCAATAGAGAAGCTGACCAAAACCTGCCAAAAGCAAGATGGCGACTAAAGTAACCTCTGGTCATCCTCACTGCTCATTATACACTGATTATAATGCATTAGCATGCTCAGAGACATTCCCACCAGCAGTTTTCTCCTCTATTCTAATGTCACAATCTCCAAAGTGATTAGAAACCTCATTGCAGAACACCTGTTAGAGTTGTATAGCTGACAATAAAACCACCTTCTAAAGAGGCCCAAAACAAGACAACAATTGTCCATGGATGACAAACAGTTTTAGCTAGGACAGCCACTATTAAAGCCACAATTGACAGGGAAATTTTGGTTACTTCTGTGGCATATGACAATTTTACATAACAATAATAACCATTGATAGCGTACACTAAGTCATATGGTTTTTATACCAAATAAACCAAATATGTTATTTTTGGACTTTAGGGGACCTAATGTCTAAAAGATTAATTAGGTCAGAAAAAGACATAATTTATAATTTAATTTTGGAAAGTTCGCCAGATATCAAATTACAGGTTACCAGCATAAGTCATTCATTTAGCCAAAGTGAATCAAACATTTTTAAAAGGCAAAAACCTTTACTCATTAATTGAGGGAAGGCTTAGCTTTCCAAACAATTTGTCTCTTTTCTTTCCTTTCTTTTTCCTGTGCTGCCTACTGTAGCCATGTACTGAACATATGAACCAAAACCCTATCTCCTGCAGGGCTGATGGTGTGGAGGTCTCAGGAAGCTTATGTTGTGCACTAGCACTATGCCCTCCTAGAAGCAGGTTATTTAGTGGTGCATTTCAGGCTTCATTCCAGTATGTGGCTCTTAAGAGTAAGAGCCAGCTTTTCCTCAGGTAGGCTAACTAATGGAAACACCTGCCTTGATGGAGGGGGCAGGTGGTGGTGGTGGGGCGATTATGCCAGGGTGTGCTGAGGTCCCGGTTTTAGGGGCAGGAAGGTGGGAGTGCACCAGCTGTTCATCCTGAGCAGGCAGGAAAGTGATCTTCCTATCATGCCACTGTTTCAGGACTCATGACCTTCAGTTTGAATAGACTTTGTCCTTTGGTTTCTGGCCTAAGGCTATGAGGCACAGATAGACCTCTGGCAGCTACCGTCACCAGTGGTGAACCCATACGGGTCTGCAGCAACCTCAATTCTTGCCTCCTCAGAAGAAAGAATTCGACTGAGGGGCATAGGCTGAAGAAGAGACTGAGGCAAGTTTTAGAGCAGGAATGAACGTTTATTAAAAAGTTTAGAGCAGGAATAAAAAGAAAGTAAAACATACTTGGAAGAGGGCCAAGCAGCCAACTTGGAGGTCAAGTGTCCTGTTGGACCTTGGACTTAGGATTTTCTATGCTGGCTTACTTCTGGTATCTTGCATCCCTTTTCTGGTGCAACACCCCAGAAGGTCATATACCAGTTAAATTCTGCCATTTTGCTCTTAATGTGGATGTGTAAGCCCATGCGCTCAACTCCTGAAGGTCTTATCAAAAGGGGCTGATCACCAGCTTCATGTGTTTCCTATCTGTAGGGAGATTACCTTTCCCCGGTGCAGGCTGTGACCAATTATTATTTTAGAGGGACAGTTAACAACTGCCTGACCATCAGCTGATGGTCACCTGACTTTTCTGGTGGGGTATAGGGGAGCACTCTCTTGCCCTTCTCATGCCTGACTAGCTACCTACTGTAACACTATCACCAAAATGAACTTGGAGCAGAGCTTCCTCCTCCAGTCTGACAACTCTTGTGGTTTGTTTGCCTTCCATTGCCAAGCCTCTGCCATTTAGTGTAGAGAGGGTGAGTTGGGCCCCATCCTTCATGCAAGCCCAAGTTGTGTGGGCTCATTTGCAGTGGGGATGGAGCTACCATGTGAAGTACAAAAAGCACTTTCTTCAAGTCCGTATGCTCTGGCGCCCAGTTCAGAGAACCTCTGTTGTGTCCAAAATAGTGGACTGGGGGAATGGCAGTTGACCTCCCTCTGCAAATTCATTTCTGGGTGCTTTGTGCAGGGCCCAACTCTATCCACATTTGGTGCCACTTGATTCCATTTTGTTGGGGCAATTCCGATTGGGGCTTCTAGGTTTATGGTAGAGAGTCCAGAATTCCTTTAATTAGTAGAGCTTGTTGTGCATGCACTAAACAAGGGAATTGGAAAAGTAGGTTGCCAAGATGCATGCAGCCTCCAGGGATGAGGTTGCCTGCCATATCTCTACCTCACCTTGACCTCTCCACATCACATTCCTCCTTCCTCCCCTACACCCTTCAACTCACTAAGAACAATTTTAGCAAGATCTAGTTTGACAGCAATTGCCAATCATATTGCATCTTAATTTACACTATCACAGGAGTTTTAGTGTTTAACAAGGACAAGTCTACTTAGGGAAATGGTGGTACATCCTACCATTGATTACAAGTGACAGTAAAGGATGGTATTCTGGTTTACACTTCAGTTTTAGCTTTTTTTTTGTCTTTTAGAGATGATCAGTGGCAATGATGAGCACAGCTGTGGCTACCCTTCCCATGAGCTTTAGTCGGCATTATATTATTTTAGCATTTTTTATTCTAAAATACTGCTATAAATCAGTACTTTTCAAATTGAAAGTGCAAATGAATCATCTGGGAATGTTCTTAAAATGCAAATTGCTAACTGAGTAGGTCGGGGTTGGAGCAGTTCTAATAAGCTCCCAAGTTATGGCCACTCTACTATGAATAGTACTGAACAGAAACTAGTCTAAACTGAAGCTTGGCTCTTGATTGTAAGCCATAATCCTGATTGGAGTCCATTATTCCCTAAGTTTTAAAGCAATTATCGACACCTAGTTTGTCATATACCCTGAAGGTGGATTGTCCTTTTAAAAAGGTTCTTACTAATTTCAGAGGTTTGTGCCTTTTGGTCTGTGAACCAAAAATACACACCATCAGAAAGTATAGGGAAACTCTCAAGTTTTGCTGTGTAGTTTGTGACTTCCAGTTTTTCCAAATATGATTCCTAATCTATTACTTTTAGCCTTTTAAGCACTGCATTCCTCACACATTTCTCTTCATGAAACGCAAAGAAGATACTTAGGACTATGAATGTATTTAAAATTTCTTGCTTCCTAATACTTTCACAGGTTACTTTTAAAGCAAAACACTTTTTTTTTTTTTTTTTTTTTCGAGACGGAGTTTCACTTTTATTGCCCAAGCTGGAATCCACGATCTCGGCTCACTGCAACCTCCGCCTCCCAGGTTGAAGCAATTCTCCTGCCTCAGCCTCCAAAGTAGCTGGGATTACAGGTGCGCACCACCACATCTGGCTAATTTTTTGCGTTTTTAGTAGAAACAGGGTTTCACCATGTTAGTCAGGCTGGTCTGGATCTCTTGAGCTCAGGAGATCCGCCCAACTTGGCCTCCCAAAGTGCTGGGATTACAGGCATGAGCCACCACGCCTGGCCTAAAGCCAAACAGTTTTATTCATACTGTGCACTTTCATCCCAAGTGCAGTTTAAAACAAACAACAACAAAAACTAGAATCTAATTTTCCAAAATTTGACAATATCTCTGTGGCTTAGTGCAATCTGTGAAGTCACTTTTTTGTATTAATACATCATAAATATAAAACCTGACTCATACCTTGATTTCTCTACATGCAACACTCTCACTATGAATTTATAAGAAAAGAAACTGTTAATAGAATCCAGAAAATGTACTACTAGCTGAGGCTTTGAGTACTCAAAAGCCTATTTAAATACAACAACATTTTAAAATAAGACGTATTCAACATTTGCAAGAAAAATTCAGTTTATTGAGACTCATATTGAGCATTTAGCCATGACTGGAAGCTGGTGAGTCAATACCATGTCTCTTGATATGGAAAATCTTCATCTATCACAGAAAAATTCTGGAATGTAGAAAGAACTCTGTTATTAACAAATCATCATTAATAACACAAACTATTTCACTGAAGATTAACAACTCAGAGAATAAGCACAAGAGCATTCAGCAAACAAAGTGAAATATTCTATACACATTCACTTTTCTCTCTATCTTGAAAAGGTATGGCATTGAGATATTTTTCTCAGCCAGGCACAGTTGCTGGCACCTGTAATCCCAGTACTTTGGGAGGCCAAGGTGGGAGGAATTGTTTGAGCCCAGGAGTTCGAGACCAGCCTGGGCAACATAACGGGACTCTATCTCTATAAAAAATGTAAACATTAGCCAGGCATAGTGGCTAATGTTTACATTTTTTATAGAAATGGAATCCCACTATGGTGGTGCACGCCTGTAGTCCCAGCTACCCAGGAGGCTGAGGCAGGGGGATTGCTTGAGCCCCAGATACCAAGGCTGCAGTGAACCATGATTGCACCACTCCTCTCCAGCCTGACTGACAGAATGAGACCCTGTCCCAAAAAGATATTTTTCTCCAGGTTACAACTCCTCCTTAAAGCCCCCCAACCCACAGTGGTCTTACTGTTTCCTGAAATTCTATAGCATTATCTGCAAGACTCAAATGGCAATCATCTAAAATCATCTCAAAGGTTGTATTTTTTCATATGGATCCTGTCTCCCTTAACTTGAGTGTGTGCTCCAAAGGCAGGCACCATGTTTTATCATTTGTATGTGTTCTTGTGCCTGTGGCACACCAGTAATAATGTGTTTCAGTCTATGACCATTTTCATTCACTCTTCTCTTTCTCCCAATCCTGCTTTTCTCTTGTAACTCTTTCTGTATACCATTGTCTAGTCTAGAGTCAAACAGTATTTCATGTTCTAAAGTTTGATTTTGACAAAAGTAAATCCACCTCAAAATGTAGTCTTGTAAGATTAATTTTTTAAAATTACTGTATTTTCTGAAGATAATATCATGATCCATATGGAATCAATTGTACACCCACAGTGAACAAGCAAAATTATAAAATGTAGCTCCATCAGTTCTAAGTGCAGAAAATTTAAAAAATCTCCCATCTCAGGCTAAACATCATAATGTTACACATCTTACCATTTTCGGGTAGCTGTCTCGCTTGCACAAAAGCAGACCGGTTACAAATATAACTAATATTAAGATGAAACCAAATGGTAACAAGAAAAGTAGCAAAGTTTTCTTCAATAGTTCTTCAACTAGGATTAAAAATCACACAAAAAGAGGAAGTGTTATACATTTATCACTATTTTTGAAACTGAATTATTTTATAAATAGTTAAGGACTGAGTTAAACTTGGAAACCGCTGTCATATTTGCCAGTGCATAAATACCACAATTGTGTTTGAGTATAGCATTCCTTTCATACACTTTTTATACAGAAAAGTACTTTACTGAACTGTGACATGTCTTATTTTCATTTAGCAAAATAACTTCTCAAAACACAATTCTTATTTCCTGATATGGATTTGTTTATATTTGACCTTGTGAATTCTCCATTTAGAAATGACAAAATAAACAAACATGTCGCGTGTGTCTCTTAACTCTCAGTAAGTCAAACGTGTACTTAGATATTAGGATACTGTACCGAGCAAGAGGTATCCTTCAATACAAATTCCTGTGTGAGTAATGGAAATCATCTTTTAAGGTTACCTTTTTAAAGTTGTCTCATGTTTTAAAGCCCAAAGGGAAGAATAAGGTGTTTCTTTTCTTTTTTATTTTGCTTTTTTATTTTAGGGATGGAGTTTTAATGGTTCTTATGCATAGTAAGAAATGAGCAATCACTAGGCAAACTTAAAAAGCAGATGAAGTTTGGTCTCCCCAAACTAGTACCTCTCGCTTGTTTTGGAGTAATATAAAAGATCTTGAATCTTAGCCAGACATCTACAAACATCCCTTGATCCCACCTTTTTCTTTGTCCTATTTCCTCACAATCTTGTTTTCTACTAGAAAATTATCAGTTGAATTCACATGTTCAGAGAATATTTACAAGAATATAATCCAGAGAAATTACTGATATAAGTTATCTGTCATGCAAAATTGACAGTGGGAAGGCAGGAAGCTCCTTTCCTGAAGTTCTACTGCCTTTCCCCATACAGAGTCAATCCTGAAGAGGACATACTCTAATTTCCAAAAATATCATTGTCCTATTTTTCTATAACTTGAAACATCCAATAAGAAATGTCCTAAAGAACTGAGACCATATGGAACTCAAGAAATTCCTTGTTTCTAATTTCAAAGTCATTAAGATTCTATGAAGAGAGCTGGGCACGGTGGCTGATGTCTGTAATCTCAACACTTTGGGAGACATAGGTGGGCAGATCACTTAAGGCCGGGAGTTCAAGACCAGCCTAGTTGACATGGTGAAACTCCGTCACTACTAAAAATACAGAAATTAGCCAGGCGTGGTGGTGCACGCCTGTAATCCCAGCTACTCAGGAGGCTAAGGCATGAGAATTGCTTGAACCCAGGAGGCAGAGGTGGCAGACAGCCAACATCACACCACTGCACTCCAGCCTGGGTGATGGAGCAAGACTCCAAACCAAAAAAAAAAAAAAAAAAAGGAAAAGATTTCCCTCAAAGCAAGAGAAATCTTAGGCATCACTATCACTGATAAGATTGCATGTAAAATACAGAAGATAATATATTTTTTGAGGATATGGCTAAAATCTCGCTATATTCACTTTATACAATGCATTGACTAATGACAAGATATAGTTCAGGACATAACTTTAGAGTTTCCTGACTTTTTAAAACAGTGACAAAAATGAAAAATATGAAATTAGTAAGTCTTCTTTCTGATTCCGTATATCTCTTGGTTGAGTTTTCCACTGTTTTGCTATTTTTTCTCCATAATCCTTAGTGATTATATAATATTTTAGACTTCTCATTTATTGCCTATATCTACCCAATTGGAAATAAAATATAAGTTCCCTGAGGGTAGAGATTTATTTACTGCCATATCTCCAATGCTTGAAAAGAGTCTGAAACATAGTAGGTGCTTAATAAATATTTGATGAATGAAAGGGATCAATGATACCACTATATTCGTAGGGAGATAATAGAGATTCCACTATAGTGGAACAACTTGAAAGGAGATGAATGATTGATGGATATGCCAGTATCCATCTGTATCAACATCAGTATATGTATTAATAGCTGCATCTCTATCTATGTACCTGAAAGAGCAATGTTGAGTTGATTTCTTTCAATTTGAACATTTATTGGTAATTTCTACTCTTAAAGCTAGTATATTTTGAAACACAATCATATTTTACTTCATTCTTTAGGCTTTTTAGTTTATATTGCTATGGAATTTTAATGCCTTTATCATAAATCACTTTAAATTAGTGTTGGAAGTGAATGGAATGAATATGTATATTACTAATCATGGCCTCTGAATTAGAAAAGTAGTCCTTCGGAATAGTATTAGATACTCAGAAACAAATGTATGCTGATCTATACTTGCTTTAAGATTTCTGTTCTCTTGAATATTGAAAGCGTAAGAAAATATTGATTAAAATACGCTCATGCTAATCCCTCAAAAGAATGAGCATATTATCTATATTGACAGAAAAACAGGAATGTTGATAATAGAGGTATAACAATATTCCTAGTCCTAACTGAATTAATATTAGACTTTTAATAAATCTTTGTTCAATTGAAGCACTTGCTAAATTATCCTCTCTGTTCATAGACTATATGGGAAAGTCTTTCACTTTCGTAATTACAAAACACACTGAAAGAAAATTAATTTTGCTAGCAAATAGCTCATTATTTAGTTACTGTTCTTTTAGCTCATACCTTCCCAACATTGTTTATCACTCCACTCACTCCAAATTCCATCATCTGAGCAATAAATATTCACTTTGCTTCTTACTACAAAGCATAATTGTCGGGTTTCATTTGTTATTTTCAAGGTGTACGTTTCATTTTCAACTGTAGTAGTCTGAAAGCCAAGGACAAAATCAGATGCCATTATTTGATCTAGTTGCAACTAGACAGTTTCCATATCTGTCCCTTTCAAAGTGGGTTTTATTACATAAAATCTATGCATCAAAAGACTAGAAATGCATATTCTCAGCAGTAATTAGCTCTCTGTACAGTGAGGGTTTTCAAATCATTGTTTCTTCCCTTCTTTATCTATATTTTATTTCTACAGTGATAATGGATCACTTACCATGAAGGACAGCATGTGTGAGAGGGCAAAATTCCTAGGTAGCTTTGGTGTATATAACACCCAGTATGTGGATTAGTGTCAAATTTCCCAGATTCTATGAACTGGAAGATGCTACATGCACTCAGTTACCAAAACACAGAGAGCCAGCATGTGAATGTTATTACTATGGAAACTATAGAGTTCATATATTAATATATAGCTTTTTCTTTTTTCCTTATTCTGATTGTTAATAAGAATAAGGAAAATTTACATAACAATGCTTAGGGCTTGGAATAAGAATAAGGAAACAAAACCTGTATAACAGTGCTCATGGCTTGGTATGAAACTATTACTACAGTTATGAGACTCTCAAGGCTGGGTGATCTCAGAGTTAAAAAATCACTGAAGCAATTATTTCAATTTTGCATTTCAAAGAGCTCAATAATTTTTCTCATTCAGTATAATAGCTTTTCCTTTGGCATAACTTATCTTAGGAATCAGCATAATGTAGTGTAGACTTAAGTGGACTGGGAATAAGATCTGAAATCTAGTTCTAGCTGCATAATTTGATTGTAAGTGAATTTACATACCTGGGATCTATATGTCAATTCAACAATGAGTTTTCTTATCTGTATATGAAAGGAATGAATTAGAACTACCGGCTCACTAACTTCTCTCTACCACTCTCTAAACTGGAAACTAATAAGGAAAAATAATACATAACAACATGTGATTAAAGGCATCACCACATTGTTGGTGCTGGTGGCAGTAATTAGTCTTGCAACCATCGCCTAATTCCCCAGCCAGCCCTTCTTGCCTGGTACAAGCAATTCTCTTGTAAGCCTGCCATACTGGAATTTTGACCTGATGGTTTTCCTCCATAAGTAGTCTTTGTGGCTTCTTTTTTTTTAAATTTTGTTTTGCTTTTACTTGAGGCCTCTCCACAATCCATGTTAAGCCTTCAGTAACTTTATTGACACAAAATTGAAAACAAGTGACTAGATAATCTCTAAGTTCCTATGTAACTTTAAAATTGGTATCATTCATTATACTTTTGTCCATTTGTTTATTTGGCTTTCTGGAGATTGAACTAAGATACATGTCATGTTCTTTCCCTCACGTGAATGCAACTGATTTTGGTTCTCACATTTGCTATTTTATTTAAAAGGCTGTAGTTATGATTTTCCCAAATAAATGCAATATTCATACCACCAAGGTTGTATCATCTTCTCTGATCTCAATTTCATAAACAAAACACCTTGCTGGAATAGGTCCCAAAGGTATACTCCATTTCAGTGTAATTTCATGTAAACTCTCCTGAGTACAAGTAAGACAGACTGGCGGCAAAGGTTTAACTGAAAAGCAAAAGGGAACCATTTCAACACAGAGATTGTTGAAGTTTAGCAGTAGCCTTTATTCAAAGCTAGGGACATCTGGTAACAGAAACGTCTAGGGATAAACCAAGTGGCTCGGTAATATTCCCTATGATGTGTATTAAAATCAAAGTTGCTTGCCAACCAAGATGAGTTTCTTAACTAACTTGGTTATTTTGGAAACTCGTTTTTGACAAGTCACTCACAGACAAATATATAAGTCCAAGAGAAAAGTTCGAAGACCTGAATCATTACAACCATTTTCCATTTTGTAGCATTAGAAATAACAACCACAATCAGTAATACTACTACTTTTACAGATAGATAACCCTTATTTAATGCTTATGCTATTTCAGACACTGTAAGTACCAAGGATGTTACATCATAATCTCATTCATGTCTCACAATAAACCTATGCGGTGGTCCTCTATTATTCTCATGATACTAATAAGGAAATCAAAACAGAGTAACTTGCCCAAAGTCACATAACTGGAAAAATGGTAGATCTAATATTTAAAGCCAGGTCTGGAAGACTCTAGAACCCATCACTCTCATAACTATTAGAACTGAAAATATAGACTCAATAAATATCCAGTCATTTGTCTATTGAGGCCTGGGAAGAAGTGTCTTCATAATTATTCCATCACTAACACTAGACAAAATTACTGTATAGCAGACAAACTGAAGATGGAAAATAACATTGTGAGTTCTAAATGAAAATGATACTTTAACCTTTATTCAATTCCTTATCTTTCATCCTTATATATTTAATAAGAGCTTCCTCATACACTCTGCTGACTCATTTTTCTGTCTTTGCATTTCCATAGGTCTCTGTCTCTCTGTCGATGTCTCTCTCTCCTTCCTTCCCTTTTTCTCTTTCCCCCTCTCAAGTGATTGTAAACAGCCTAAACTAGAAACAATGAATTTGAAGTTGTTTGTTGGTTTACATCACCTATATTTTGAAGCTGAAAAGTGAAATAACTGGATCTGATAGGCTTGGTGTCTGATGATCCATTAACACAAATATAGAAATCTTTATAGTCTGATGACTCCAAATAGGGAAATCTGCATCCAATATTTTGTCCATCAACCTTGATGTAATCAACACACTGTAATGCATGATCCAAGCCCTCATACCTGTAAAATGAGTGTTGTGAGAATTGTGTTTAATTAACAATCTCTTCCAGTATCAAGGTGCTTCATTTTCAATTATATTAGGATACCATGTCAGTTTAAAAATCATTTAATAATGTACAATATTGATTAAGCACCTACTATATGCCAGGCACTATGATAAGCACTAGGGAAAAAACAGTAGGGAAAGCAGACATAGTCCCTGATTTCATGGAGCTTACAATCTGTTGGGAGTCTTCGCAAAATCTCAAAGACAAGGATTCTTACTTGTGTACTTAGGTTATATTGATTCATCAGCAAGGTTTGTGAATCAAAGAATAAGATTCCTAGTAAGAAAACCTGTGATTTATACAAATAATCCTGCATGATATTGCCTTTTAAATTATTTTACTGGGGAAGTTATTTTAAAAGAAAGCAAATTTTAAAGCAGACTTAGAACATATTATGTTTAATAAAATGAATGAAAATCTAGAGGATACAATACACATCAAGAGATAAACATCAGAAAAGCCACCTGTAGGAGGGCATAAAGAAAAGAAGGAGTTGTTTGGCAAGTAACTGTTTAATTTTCTCATCTATTAAATGAGAAATGTTACCATATCCTTTAAAGTTAACCTTATTCCAGTAATAAAGCTAAAAGGAACTAGGGGTGATTCCCTACTAAATTCGAAAGGAACAAATGCTTACTATTTTCCTAAAGAATAGCTTGCAATGCAAACCATGACATTATCTGTAAAAGAAGCCAAAATTCCTGTTGAAATGAGGCCAATGTGGCAGCTGATATGGTGCCGGTACACATATCTGGACTCTACTAAATTAACTTTATGCCAAGTGTTTACTTTAGGGAGAGTTTGCAAAATTGTTGTCTCCTGGTTAGTTCACTTGATTAGATTTGGGACACTTCAGTTCCAGGCTTAACTTCATACAGACTTACTTGATGCCAACAGTGAAGCCTTTATTTTTCAATCTCTAAAATGTTAATGTTTATTCCTCTCTATTTCACTAAGATGAGGATCAAATTATACCAAATATGAACTACAATGTACAGGAGGGCAGAGACTTTCTCTTATTCATGCTTTTATCCTTTTTATCTAGAACACTGCCTGGCATTTAAAAGATGCTTAATATGTATTGAATTAATGAACAAATGATTTCGATATTTGAAATTTACCTATTCAATTCCAGATGAGGAAACAAAAATCCTAAAAGAAAAAATTACTTGCCCAAGGCCTCCAAGTTAAATGATGCTAGAGCAGGGATTAGAACCCAGATTTCAGGATTGTTAATAGTTTATAGCTTATCATTTATCTCTTATTTTCTAAAGAAAGATGCCACGATAATTTGGAACTAGAACTCACCAATAGTAATGCTTAGTCCTCTCTTGATTTGTCCATTGTTTAGTAAATGCATACATTTAGATAATTACCTATCAGTTTATCAGTGCTATCACTTGTTTCATCCATGTAATAAATATTTAGTGGTAATCTACTATGGGTGTAGTATTTTGGAGGTAGTCAAGAGAAATATAATAAACAATTCATGCTCACCAATCCCTTAAAAGTTTAACAGCAGACAAAGCACACATATATGAGAAAAAATGTAAATGCCATCTGGACAATAAATAATTGCAGGCTATAAAAAAAAAGAATAGTTCAAGCCAGTCGCAGTGGCTCATGCCTGTAATCTCAGCACTTTGGGAGGCTGAGGTGGGCAGATCACTTGAGGTAAAGAGCTTAAGACCAGCCTGGAAGACATGGTGAAACCCCATTTCTACTAAAAATGCAAAAATTAGTCAGGTGTGATGGCACACACCTGTAATCCCAGCTGCTCGGGAGGCTGAGGCATGAGAATCGCTTGAACCCAGGGGGTGGAGGCTGCAGTGAGCCGAGATCGCACCACTACACTCCAGCCTGTGTGACAGAGGGAGACTCTGTTGAAAGAAAGAAGGAAAGAAAGAAAGAAAGAAAGAAAGAAAGAAAGAAAGAAAGAAAGAAAGAAAGAAAGAAAGAAAGAAAGAGAGAGAGAGAGAGAGAAGGAAGGAAGGAAGGAAGGAAGGAAGGAAGGAAGGAAGGAAGGAAGGAAGGAAGGGAGAGAGAGAAGGAAGGAAGGAAGGAAGGAAGGAAGGAAGGAAGGAAGGAAGGAAGGAAGGAAGGAAGGAAGGAAGAAAGAGAGAGAAAGAAAGAAAGAAAAAGAGTAATAGCTCAAGAAAAATGAAACAGAAACTGACAGGATCAGTTAAAGGTTAATGAAACTCGGGAGCAGATGAGCCTTGAAAAAATGGATAAAAATTGGTGAAAGAAAGATAGAGCCAGAGGGCATTCCAGAAGGTAATGCAAACAAAGGTATAAAAGGCAATAACATGGGTGAGAAAAAAAATGTAGAGATGGATCTAAATGGAATGGAGCATTCACATTGGTAATAGTAGAGAGTATGGCAGCCCAGATTTTATCCTGGGGCAATGAGTAGACACAGGAGGTTTTTGAACAAGAGAGTGGTATATGAAGATGGCAATATAGGAAGATAAAGCTGGCTACAGTGTGCAGAATGAATAAAAAGAGGAGAGATTGGAAGGGGAGAGGTTGGAATCAGAGGGACTGTCATTTGGGAAGCAATGGCAATCATCCAGGTGTTGAATGAAGGAAGCCTAAAGTAGAGCTCTTACAGTAGAGATGGTAGGTACTTAACAGATGTGCAGCCTTGCAAAGGAGCATCAGAACATGGTGATCATGTTACCCTGAAACAATTAAGAAACTAAGGAGATACATGAGTCACAATGGCCAAGTTTAAAAGCTTCAGTGACAGTTAACAAAGGTAGGGAGTCAGAAAAAAGATCCAGTTTAATAGATAACCCATTTTTATTTAAAGACAAGAATACAAAATGTGTCGAAAATGTTTAGGTTCCAACTTCATCTATCTAAAGAATACAAAATTAACCCAGTATAGAAACAATTATTGCATTCCTTACATCACCCATAGAATACCTTCCAGTATCTACATCCTAAAACCACTTACACCCATTGAAATCCTCAAATAATTGTAAACAATTTTCATCATAAATACAACTCTGATGAGTATAATGAATTTAACTTAGTGAAAATATAGTTACTCATACTATCGATTAATTTGAGTAGATATTTTTAATATTGAATTCTAATTATAAAAATACTTACCAGTAAAACAAGTTGTAATTGGTATCAAGAAGTACACCTATGCCAGGTTTCCAAGAACAGAGTAAATATTGCCAATTGTAATATACACAATCCATATCCTGAACTTTAGTTTCCGGAATTCCTAAAGAACAAATCAATTGTGAATGCTTCAAAGGCTTGGTGATGAATCATTTGTGAAATCATTTCACAATTTTACTTCATTTCCTATGACCTCTCCATTTTATTTTGCAATCAACATATCAAGATTATTTCAAAAGGAATTTACTGGAAATCACTTCATGATAAGAGGGATGAGCAAAACCAAAAAACATTTGAGGGCTCATTTACTCATATTAGTATAAGCATATGCAAAAGTAGTAAACTGATTATTCTAGGATGCTCTGAGCAGATGAACAAATACTTAGGAATGTTTACTAATATGACCCCAAAACTGGGAACTAAATCAATAAAATAATATGCAGGTTTTGCCAAAGGTATTTGCTGATTTAAAGAATTTTAAAAGGCTAATCATCAACTACAAGACTGATTCTATTTTGTGCCACACTGTCACAGGATCTATTGTGCCTACAGCCTGGTACATAAAAATTAAGGGACTTATTCCCAAATGAATAGTTCTGATAGTATTAAATATGAAAAGAGAACTTTGTTTTAACCTTGTGGTGATATCCAATAAGTAGCTTCTGCCCAGGAACTTTGAACTTCTGATCCATTTGTGCATTGCCACGGTAAAAGTGTGTGTATCTTTGCTTCAATGCCCTTGTTAAGATCAAACCCATCTTTGTGATGTAGATTCTTAGTAATGATGGTCTGTTTGACAAAAAGGTGAGACAAAGTCAAACTTAGAAACCTCCATGGTATAGTGAGCTATATTAATAAGACTAATAAATCATTAATACCCTGGAGAGTTCCCAATATCTAAGACAGTCCTAGTGACTATTTGATACAATGCCACAGATACATTTCCAGCAGAGCTCACCTCAGTATGTCATATCATCTGATGAGATCATTTGAATCTTAACATCTAATTCCAAATAAAAACAAAAACTTTTGGAAGGAAAAATACTTTATGGCAGGAACTTGAGCTATATCCGCTTGGAATCAAATAGATAATTTTCATATTCCATATGCACATTACTTGGTAAATTATGTCACACTTAAAAATATAATATGAAACCTTCAGGAAATACATAAAGTAAAACTCTGGAAGTAACCAGAGAAATCCAGACAAATCATGAGCTTTTGGAGGACAAAAATCATTTATTGTTTATTCATATATTCCTGATACCTAGTAGAGCGTCCAGCACAAACTTGATCAATAAATGCTCGATTTGAATTGTCTCTTGAAACTACCTAGCTGAATTAGAGAGGTAACAGAATGCCATCTACAAAAGAAATATTTGAAGATACATACTTGTTAAGTATATAAGTAATTAATAATTCAAAACATTTTCATTGAGCTCTTACTACAATATATACAACGAACCATAATCCTGTGACCCTCTGTGGGAAGGGTACAAAGATAAATAAGCCTTGTCTCCTACAGTAGAAAAGGTCACAGTTCTGTAGCATGTATAAGGCCCATATCCGAGAATATAAGCAATTGTAAAATACAGTGAAATGCTCTTCTAGTGAAGTACTCTTCAAGTTTATATTGCTTGAGACCGAGTTTTTTGTTTGTTTGTTTGTTTGTTTGTTTTTCTTGTTCTTCCAATGGCAATCTTAACACTGGATGAGGTGAAAACAGATACAGTAGGATGCATAGGAGACAGAAGCAGATGTGGAAGCTTTTTATATCCTAATTAGAACTATTGAGATATGGGAATTGGAGTGGACACTAAAGTCAGGAATCACAAAATAACACCTGATGATCACTCTGATGCCTCAAATGCATGCTTTACTTACCGTCCATGTTTCACTACCAATGTTTCGGTATTTTAGTTCATATTCCACTGTGCATTCCTTAAAATTATCCAGAGACAGTGGGGGTTGCCATTGCAAATAGAGATAACCTAAATATCCGGGATCCACTATCTCAAAATCCTGAGGAGGGTTAACTGAAATAAATCAATAAAATACTTTTATTTTTTCTGTATTTTATGACAAATGTTGCTGAATCTAGATGGATTTCAAATGTCCACCAATCGATTAACAGATAAACAAAATGTGCTACATGCATACAGTCAAATATTATTCACCCATAAAAAGACATGAAGTACTGATTCATGCTACAACACGGATGAACCTTGAGAACATTATACTAACTGAAAGAAGCCAGACACAAAAGACCACATATTGACATAGTTCCATTTCTACGAAATTTCAAAATAGACAAATCCATAGAGAGAGAAAGTAGATTTGTGGTTGGTAGGGGTCGGAGGGAGAAGCAATGCAGTGTGACTGCTTAAAGGGTTTAGGGGCTGTTTTACGGGTGATGCAACTATTCTGGACTTTGATAGTGGTGATTGTTGCACAACTTTGTGAATATACTGAAAACCAATGTATAGTACATTTTTAAAGATTTGGTTTTGTGTAAATTATAACTCAGTAAGGCTGTTAAAAAATCTAGACTACTGCTATATAGTTGTTCCTTCTTTGAGAAACCACATATGCAAAATGTGATTTTGCCTCACTAGGTATTAATTTTTAGAGTAGCAAAAAATTCAATGTGGCTTTATCTCTGTGGTCATGTGTGCCAGAATTTGGTCTAAGACGGGAACATTTTATTACAAAAATCTGTCTAACAGCAATAACAAATCAATATAATATAAATATATGTATTTTAATTGTATTCAATATAATATATAATAATATGCTATAAATAATTTTAATTAATTAATAAATCATTAACATTACATTATATAATATAATAAGATAATTGAATAATTAAATAATTCCATAATTATTTTTAAATTTCACATTAAATTTCTGTACCTTTTTAATTTATCTAATTGTCGTAAAAGCTAAGGATAGTAACTAAGGATAGTAATTAAGGAACTGTTCCAGTTAGTTTAGTACCGGGCAATGAGGTTTCAGATACTTAATCTGTTAAAAAAGACTATACAAAAAGGTATGGACAGTGTCTTTTAATTTGTCGTTTATCACACAAAATGCCTGTTAACATCAGTTACCTTATACAAGAAAGTGACTAGTAAGAACATAGCTTTTGTTCATGGACTTCCTGAAATAGTTTCAATAACAATTCATCTACTAGTTAGTTATGCACTTCCATAAGGTAGGTCAAAAAGACAGTTAATTTTCCATTAAAATCCATTTAATTTTACTTTTCCTAATTTAAAAACTATTCCATTAAAATCCATTTACCTTTTATCTCGGTGTCTGAAGATGAAGTATAGCCAAATGTTGTGCTTATGAGAAAGGTATATAAGCATCTGACAGCCAAGTAAAGGAAAGCCATTTCTCCAAGATTTACAACCTATGAAAGAAAAATATAACATTTTAACTTTCTCTTACATCAAATAATCAAACTAAACGTGATTAAAAATACTTTTGTTCTTTCTACCAAGATTGGGAAAACTGTGTCCACCTCAGACCATGGAAATAGAAATAATCAAGTTAGGAACCAATATAATTGGAAAGAAAGGATTCTAGTCTCATCCTACTTACAAGAATAAAAGCAGAGCAAAACAAAAACCCTTGTAGCTCCTCACTTCCCCGCCGACAGGCACACTCCTCCTGACCAGGTTATGGTGACTTCAAATAGCCTTCATCCGGAAGACGTTAGACCCACGAGAATGTTCTTACTGGTTCACAATGCAGTTATGACATCATCCCTCCCATAGCAACCGTCTCCCCTAGCAACACATAAAACACTGTCAAATACACTTTTCTGAGGGGGGGAAAAAAAAAGAAAAAGAAAAAAGTATTTGAAAGTTATTTCGGCCGGGCGTGGTGGCTCATGCCTGTAATCCAGCACTTTCAGAGGCCGAGGCGGGTGGATCACCTGAGGTCAGGAGATTGAGACCAGCCTGGCCAACATAGTGAAACCCTTTCTCTACTGAAAATACAAAATTAGCGGGGTGTGGTGGCGGGCGCCTGTAATCCCAGCTACTGGGGAGGCTGAAGCAGGAGAATGGATTGAACCCGGGAGGCAGGGATTGCAGTGAGCCAAGATCCTACATGGCACTCCAGCCTGGGCAATAGAGCGAGACTCTGTCTCTAAGAAAATAAAATAAAATAATAAAATAAAAGCTAGTTGACCACTGAGAAAGCTCAGAACCTAAACCGAAGACTCAGAGAGTTCAAAATTTTGCTGTTTCCTCGTAAATGTTTCTTTTTTTAGTTAAAAAAAAAAAAAAAAAAAAAAAAAAAAAAGTGTTTATTTAGCTCTTTCGCCCCCTACTGGACGATTGATTTTCTTCTTTGCTCCTTTTTTCTTTTAATTACTTTTTAAAATTAAAATGTTTTATTTCCATCTACTTTCATTGTTGTTCCGCTTTTTCCCGTGTTTCCTGTATTAGCAAATGGCATTGCCATCCTTCCAGTTGCCCAAACCAGAAACCTGGGAGTCTTCCTCAACTCCTTTCCCATCCAATCTCTCCATTACCACTACCACTTCCTAAGTGGAGGATCTTAGCAGGGATTTCCTTATTCAGTCTTTCCTGCCTCTGATCCATTTTCCACACCATGGTACAGCAAGAGTGACCTTTCTACTAAAGGGTAAATCTGAACTTTTCATCTCTTACTTAAACTAGAACTGCATTTCATTGCCACAGAATACAATTTAGTCATCTTTCTATTCTTGAGGGATATTGGTTTTATGATCAAAATTTAAAGGATTCATGCCTTCAAATACCTACTCAATTTAAACTACTTTACTTTTAAGGAAAAATTACTACTCCCAGTTCCATACACTTCTCTTCGAATCTATATTCTGGAACCAACAATTTCACAGAAAGTAAAGGATTAAAAGTCACTTATCCGAACTTTCAGGGGCTGCCCTTCTTTTCTTGTGCATAGATTAATTTAGTAGGACAGACCCTCTCTTCCACACTCCCCTTTCCTACTACCTGATCCATCTGTAATATTGTAACTTAGATAAGTTTCAATGGCTACTTTATAGAATCTTAGGATCAAATTTTTAGAGCCAGTATGTATATTAGAGACTATGCTAGTCAAATTCTCTTTTATAAATTGGGAAGTAAAACTCAGACTTGCCCCGACCAAGATTACACAGCAAATTAATAACAAAGTTGGAAGTAGAACAGAGATCATGATTCCCAGTCCTGTGCACTTTCACCCTATTCTGCTGTGTCCCACAGGCTTGACTCAGGATTATGAATGCTTTTCCTCTGGGACCCCAGTGTTTAAGTCTTCCTTTAATTAGCTAACCAAGCTGAATCAACACCATGTTATTTTTAAAATTCTGCATCTCATAAAATCAGGAGAGAATGTCATTTCTCTCACTGAGGCCCAACAAAGCTCTCTTTCTCCCCAATTCTTCTCCCTCTACTTGCCAGCCAATGGCTGCCCACTAATGCATCTGTAATTACTAGGTAGATTTGGCTAACAGAAGGTTACAGATCTTCCACAGAGCTACTGTCATAGATTAAGATGAACACACTGGTTACTACTGGGATCAAGGCAATAGTTCTGACAAAGAGAAAACCTTCCATATTACCTTTAAGGACTAAGGCAATCAGGCTGCCCTTAAAATGCTCTCAGAGAGATTCTAACAAAATTCTCTCTCCCCTATCGATCTGTTCTTTAAAATTTCATAGCATTGTGTCAT
Source organism: Piliocolobus tephrosceles (assembly GCF_002776525.5). Classification (NCBI taxonomy): domain Eukaryota; kingdom Metazoa; phylum Chordata; class Mammalia; order Primates; family Cercopithecidae; genus Piliocolobus; species Piliocolobus tephrosceles. The sequence goes on along the minus strand of NC_045445.1, from coordinate 39,127,051 downwards.
GTACAGCATAAATGCTAAGTAAAGAGTGAAAAATCATTTGCTTCTATTCCAGTTATAGGCTACTGAAATCTGACTCAGGCTATCAAATAGCATTTCATGGATCAGACCAATCAATATACCTAAGCAAAGGTGGAAAATAAGATAGCTAGCTTCTAGCATCACTTATGGGTAAACCCAGAAAAGGAGTTGCTGAATTACACCTAGGGTCCAACCAAGACTTTCTTACCCAAATGAACACAAAGACAATTCTCTCCTTTGCTTCTGGGTCACAGGATTGTCACTATCACAATAAGGGACTTTATACACTATCTGGTTACCAGGAACACCTGAGTTTCTCACAAGGAAGAGGGGGACCTGAAGACGAAGGGAAGATTAGAAAAGCAAATGCAGACGTATTAGATTTGAAGAAGTTGTTTTTACATATTTCAGACCCCCAGACCACAGTTCATAACCACTCATCTGGTCTTAGCACCTCATTTTTAAAAATAAGGAAATAACAGCCAGAGAGGAAGGTCAGTAGGCCAAGTGTATACAACTTATTGATGGCAGAGCTGGGACTGAAAACCACATCTCCTGAACCCTTTCCACTAACTAGCAAATAAATGTTCTTATCATAATGAATCTATCCTGCACCTATTTTACTAGAAGCCTCTTCCTGACTCCCAACCTTCCTCTACCTACTATCACCACCCAAACCATCCAGCGCACCACACAGTTTTATCATTATGACATTTCTGACAGAGCAATAATTCAATAAACATTTATTGAGTATCTTTAGAATTTTTTTGTCAGATAACTATCCCAGCTAAATCTTGCAGAAGATACAAAGTGAAAGTGGCAACAGTCATAGTATCTGTCATAATAATAATACCTTCTAGTATTTATTCATCATCTCAGGCACTGCTCTGTGCTATGCAATTTATATGCAGTATCTCATATAATCCTCACAATCAGACTTGGACATATATACTATTTTTAGTTCTATGTTAGTTGTTTAAATTTTCTTTTTACATTTAATTTAATTTTAATTGATACATAATGATTGTACGTATTTATGGGGGTACAGTCTGATGTTTTGTTACATGGATAACGTTGTGTAATGATCAAATCACGGTAATTAACATATACATCACCTCAAACATTTATTAGCTCTTGGTGGTAAGAACATTCAAATTCTTTTCTTCTAGCTTTTGAAAAATACAATTCATTGTTGTTAGCTATACTCACCTTACTGTGCAATAGAAAGCAGAATGTATTCCTCTTATCTAACTGTAACATTGTACCCATTCACCAACCTCTCTCCCCATCCTTGCTCCCTTATTCCCTACCCAGCCTCTGTTAACTTCTATTCTACTCTCTACTCCATGAGATCAACTTTTTGAAGAACAGAAACTAAGACATTCAGAAGTCAAATGGCTTCCCTCAAGTCACACAGGCCATAAATGATGAAACCTGGATTTAAATCTAGACAATCTAGTACCAGAGCCCTTGATGGTAATCACTATACTAGGTAATTTTTCCATGCTGAAGATCAATGTGGAGGGTAGCTTTCTCTTTCTACCCACTCAGTTTTACACACTATCGCTGGGATAGTTTCTCACTGAGAATCTCCTTTGGAATGGCAAACCTAAAGTGATTGCCTCTTCTCAGTCTCGCTTCCCCACCACTTCAAAGTCATGCAACATAATACTCTCACTTTAAGAGCTGGCTGCAATCTTTGCATTATTGGAGAAATTCCAGGTACTTACCAATCATATGGTTTCTCAAGAAATAGATTAACTTAGGCAGTTATCACAGGTCCTCTTTTGTTCTCCTCTCTACTTTAGAGACATTAATTAGAATCTCTAATACTTTCTTGCCTGTCTGATAATCAAGCATGTAGAAAACATTAGTTAGGTATTCCTGAAACAGTCACAGGGCCAGGACACAGATTCTACAAGTCACAAGATGGGGAGACTAAGGGTGGGGCCAAAAGCCATCTAAAGCAAATTTGGAATTATACCAAGGTGCTGTAAAAGCTGGCAGGACCAATTATTCTTTGGATAAAGTAACAGATATATAGTCGAGGAGCTTGTTATAATAAAAGGCACAACGGTGTAAGTATCAATCTGGATTTCACTCCTGCCTCAACCACTGTGATAAGAAGTAAATTATATCTCAATTTGTATCTATAAAATGGAGGTAATGATAAAAGCCTGGCAGGGGTGTCTTGAAGATTAAATACGATAATGTATGTGAAAGGGCTAGGAGAATAGTAAATTGCTCTATATACTTGAGAGGGGTTTGCTTCTGAGGACATTGCCACTAAGCAACACTTGAAAATAACTTGCCACAACCTACACATTTGCCTTTATTAATTCAGCAAAATAGACTTGTACACGGTAGATAATTAGACACTTATTGTTAATTTCCAATTTATACCACCCTTGTTGATCCAATGTGCTGCCTTTACTGATCTTTGCCATAATAACAGTAATTACTTTCATTTGTTTAGTTTTTTGTAGTTTGTAAAGAATTTGTTGATTTTTTAACAGGTCTGTAAGTGTATAAGGTTTGTACTGCATACTTACAAACAGTAAAACTGGGGCTTAGAGAAGTGATATGACTAGCACAGGGCCCCACAGCTGATACAATCTATACAGAAAGGATAAGAAAAAGAAGGAAGAGACAGAAAAACATTGCTAGGCTAATAATACATAACATGGTTTTTTAGAAATGTTCTTTCTCTATGTTGACAAAGGAAAAAAAAGATTCTAAAGTGTCCAAAATGGCCATATGTTTTTTGTTTTAGTTTATTGTAAAGGCAGTGACCAATTTGCAAAGACAATTATTTATTAGAAAATGATAAATGGAATTTTGCAATGTCACTAAAATGATTTCTTTAAAACAACACATAAAAACTATAGACATGTTATTTCTGTTGCCTTTGTGTAAAAAAACAATTATAAAATTTGATACTTCCTATTCACATTGTTTAAGCTATCTAAAAATACTGGTCAAAGCTTTTAGAATGGGGCTTGAGGAGAAAGAAAATGGAAAAATAGAGAAATAGACACCGAGGAGAGAAAAATGGAAATGTAGAGTGATTGCAGACTTAAATGTCATTTGCAAATGAAATGATAAATTGATATAGTCTTACATGAGAAGGCATTGACTAGGAGATTTGGGCTTTCTCACCAGCTTTGCCAGGTGACCTCAGAAAATAATAATAATAATAGGGATTATAGTTTATTTTGCCTTTACTAGATGTCAAGCTCCGTGTCAGATGCTTATATGGATTAGCTCACTTAAGCCTTTCAAACTTTTATGATTACTATTATTATCATCCCAATATTACAAATGAGGCATTTGGGGCTCAGGTTTCTCAAGGTTATACAATTTAAGCAATAAAAGATGCCAATATCTGATTCTAAAAATCACACACCTTTTAAAATATAATACTCTCTTTCAAGTAATCTCACCCTGTGAAAGGCAATTTTCTCTCACACAAGTTATCCCTAGGCTCTAATTCTCTATTTCAATAGTTAATCTGCCATATAGTCATCCGTGGTTTCAGGATGAGACTCAAGAGCACTGGCTTCCTGGATAACTAATCTTATTTCAAGAAGGCCATCCAACATGTATAAATGCCTATTCATAGCTTCTGGAGTATAGTCATGACTCAGCACCATATACAGAATCTCTGGAACCTGCCAGGTTTTGAGGCCTGATAACACACTGAGATTAATACATGGCTCAATGATAGTACAATCAGCCTATGACCTGGTGGTGAATCAAATTTAATTTAGGTAATAACTGGCAAATAGCATGTCCTGCAGTGAAGTAGTTTATAAAGAATGCTGAAGATGACTTTGTACTATCAAACACAAAAAGGCTTTGAATCACACAGATGCATCATGTTTGCCAGTAGTAAAGTGGTGTCAGTCATGTCTTATACATATACACAAGGAACTTAGGAAGATGCTGAATTATGAAAATTATTGTATGAAATTGAAATACACGTAGGACTTATTTTTAACAAATACCACTTTAACGTCCAGCTCTATATAGCATGATTATATTTCCATCCCTGATAAGATTACATACTAACATTATTTGATATTTATAAAATATGTTCAAAAAATCTATAGTTCTTATAAAACCATGGGTAGTCATTCTAGGCCATAACTATTTTTATTTATTTATTTATTTATTTATTTATTTATTTATTTATTTATTTATTTATTTTGTAGAGACAGGGGTCTCATTATATTGCCTAGGCTGGTCTTGAACTCCTGGGCTCAAGTCATCCTCCTGTCTCGGCCTACCAAAGTGCTGGGATTACAGGCCTAAGTCATAGCGCCAGGCCTCATAATGCTTTTCTAGATGCTTTTCCTGTATGACATCTTGAGTTCATCTGGCTAACAAGTTTCCTGCAACACTGTCAAAGCTAGACAATTCAGTTTTGAGCCACCATAGCAACATCTAGGTTTACAGTGTTAATTCATGAAGCAATTTACAAATTTCAGAATTTGTCCCCAAGCTGATAGCACAGCTTTATTAGTGTATAATTCTATTCAACAAACCACCAACATGCTTTTTAAAAGCAACTCACTAAAATTTTTTTTTTGCAACCCTCTAAATAAAATCCCCCAGGTCATCAATTAGTAAATATTTCTTAAAACAGGTCAAATAGTTCTTACTAAATATACCTTATATTCTACTCCAGTGAAGTCATAACTGAAGAGCAATGCACTGCCTTGAAAGGCACCACTGCTCTGGAACTAGCAAAACAATCTCTTTTGTTCAACACTGTTCTCTGCACTCCCAGATGGTCCCAAATACTTGTTTGCAAACAGGCAGGGAATACCCAAAACATTCATGTCATGTAACACCTTCAAAAGTGTTATACTCTTTTATAGGATATACTCTACCCACTCAATACTCAGTAAAAATAGAATACAAAATGTACAATAGCAATTTTTATATTCCTTCCAGGTTATCTACCAGTATGTTATTTATAGACTGTAAACACATGGAAATGTGGTATTATATTACATATAGTACCATTAGTTATAGAAAAGAATGGTAAAAACAATTAAATATTAATATTTCTATTACATATTAACTATTCAATTATTTCAGGAAGTCTACTACATGCCAGGCACTGTTACAGGTACTGGGGATACAGCAGTGAACAAGACAAAGTAGCTACCCTCATTTCTGGTGTGGGAGACAGATAATAAACATATCAGATAACCACAAGTTGTATAAAGAAAAATAAAGCAGGATGACATGAAAGAATAATGGGTGATTCATTTTAGGTAAGGGTAGTCAGGGAATGACTCTCTGAGAAAGTAGCATCAAGGACTTCAGTGATGTGAGGAAATAAACCAGGTAAAGATACAGGGAAAGAATGTTTCAGGTAGAAGGAAGAGCACATTCAAAAGCCCTGTGGCAGGAATCAGCCTAGTAGTTTCAGGAATAGGAAGACCAGCAGGATAGGGAACAGAAAAATTAGATGATCTCACAAATATAGGAGAGGGTAGGCCATGGTGATGAATTTGCCATTTATTTTTAGTAAAATGGGAAGCAACTGGACAGTTGTGAGCAGTGACTTTGATATGGACAGGAGACAGGGAAATACTGGGTAGAAGAGGGCATTTCCCAGGCAAAGGCCCCACCCTCAAGCCTGGAAACCCATGGCCTTAAACGGGAACAGGCATTCCTGTTTTCACGTTCAAAATGTTGCTTTTTACCCACCATGCACCCTTATCCTGTACACATATAAACTCCAAACCCTAGCCTCCATGAGGGGACAAACAGAAGCATGGAAGAATGGCAGAAAGGCACAGCAGAGAGAAGAGAAGGAGCGTCTGAATGCTGAGAGGAGTTCAGCTGGAGACAGTCAAAGAGGAGATCAGCTGCTGAATGGCCAAACTCCAGGGGAAGATGATCCTCCCACTCCACCTTCCAGTTCCACATCCATCCTGCAGAGAGACACCTCTACCACTCAATAAAACCCCTGCATTCATCCTTCAAGTTCGTGTGTGACCTGATTTTTCCTGGATGCTGGACAAGAGCTCAAGATACAGAAAGCTGCCACACTGGCCCTCTGCCCTTGCAAAAAGGCAGAGTCCACTGAACTGTTTAACACTTAAGCCATCCACAGAAGACAAAGCTAAAAGAGCGCACTGTAGCTTCAACAGTCGCAGACACCCACCCCTAGATACAGCTGTGGGTCCAGAGTCCAAAGCACTCACCCTGGCTCCTGCACCTGCCCCTCTGCATGCTCCCCCTCCCACAACCCTCTGTTGCCAGAGAGCCACATCCCCCTGTCACAGGTTCTGCAAGGGGGGCCAGGGAACTCCCCCACCTCAAAATGATGTAGATTACATTTTAAAGGGCTATTGTATGCAGTGGAAAGGTAGAAACAATGACCTGGGCTAGAGATGATGGTGACTTTGACCAGGTTGATAGCAGTGCTGATAGAATATACTGGCGGATTGAGTGTGTAGTATCAGAAGATGATGGCTTTATTTTGGCATGGCCATTTGGATAATTGTTTATGGGGCCTAGGGATGATGGTCAAGAGTTCAATTTTGGATGGTTAAGTTTGAGCTGACTAACTAACTAATATCCAAGGGGAGATGAATAGGCAGTTGGATATTTGACTCTGGAGATGGGGGAAAGACCAGAGCTGTAAATATAAATTTGGGAACCATCAGGATATAGACAGCATTTAGAGCCATGTGATTGATTGGAGTCACCTAAGGTAGAGTGTAGATGAGATAAAGACAAGAGGGCCAGTGACTGGGACCCTCAATATATAAAAGGCTAAATCTTGCTACCAACGAAGGAGACAAAAGAGAGGCCATATAAGTGAAAGGAAAATCAAGTGGGGAAAACGTTTCAAGGATAAAGTGATAGGTAGACAATGTCAAAAGCTGCTGATTAAGTGGAGTAAAACGAGGCCTGAGAACGGGCTAATGGTTTAAGCAAAGTGGAAATCATTGCTAATACTGCTAAAGGAATTCAGTCAGTGGCACGTTGGGGGAAAAACCCAGATTAAAATGCGTTCAAGAAAGAATGGAAGGGTAAATTTTGACACAGTGATTATAGATAACTATTAGAGATAGGAAAAAAAACAGTGTTTGTCCTATTCTCACGCAGGCAATACAACACAGAATTCTTCGTCTCTGGTCACTGAAACGTATGGAGATGTCTGCTTCACCAACAACCAATCACTTCTCCACTAGTTCAAGTTAATTCTAAGACTATCTACCAGGAGATAGTATCGGATCCCTCAAGTTAAGAGTTCAATCCCTCAAGACTGCCCCTACTTCAGATGCCAATAGCAATCCCTGGGTTGTGACTTGTGTTTCTGACTTCTGGGTATGGTTAATTTGCTAGGATAGCTCACAACTCAGGGAAACACTTTACTTACTTTTACCCATTTATTATAAATGGTATTACAAAGGATACAAATGAACAGCCAGATGGAAGAGATGCATTAGCAAAACATGAGAGAGAGGGCACAAAGCTTCCATATCTTCTCCAGGTATCTCCATATGTTTAGCTCTCCAGAAGCTCCCCAAACCCAGTCCTTCTGGGTTTTTGTGGAGACTTCATTATTTAGGTATAATTGATTACATCGTTGGTGATTGGTGATCAACTAAACATTCAGCCCCTCTCCCTTCCCTGGATGAGGGCAGTGAGGAGATTGAAGGTGAGGAGATCATGTGGTTGGTTCCCCTGGCAACCAGCCCCCATCCTGAAACTATCCAGGAGCCCCCAGCCAACAGTTATCTCACTAGCAAACAAAAAGACATTTACCACTTAAAAGATTCCAGGAGTTTTAGGAGCTATGTGCCTGGAAACTAGCCAAAAACCAAATCTATGTATATCCTATAAATCACGATAACACAGTCCACCTCCCCTTTTTCAAACACAGATTCTTTACATCAAAATGATCATGTAAGTCAAAAGATATTGGCACATTCAGTCCCATTCAGTCATTAATACAGTCATGCACTGCCTAATGATGTTTTGGTCAACAAGGAACAACATATACAACAATGGTCCCCTAAGATTATAGGTGAGCTGAAAAATTCTTATCATCTAGTGACACTGCAGCCATTATAATGTCCTAGTGCAATTAGCTTATTTTTTATAAATGTAATGTGGCCTAACTGGACAGTGTTTGTTAAGTCTACCGGAGTGTATAGTAATGTCCTAGGCCTTCACATTCACTCACCTCTCACTCACTGACTCACCCAGAGCAACTTCCAGTCCTCCAACCTCGATTCATGTCAAGTGCCCAGTACAGGGATACCATTTTTAAACCTTTTATGCCATAATTTTTACTGTATTTTTTTCTATTTTTAGATATATTTAAAACACAAATACTTAGCATTGTGTTATAATTACCTATTCAGTACAGTCATATGCTGCACAGGTTTATAACCTAGGAGTGATAGGCTATACCATATAGCCTAGGTGTGTAGCAGGCTATACCACGTAGGTTTGTGTAAGTATGCTCTAGGGTGTTCGCGCGATGGTGAAATGGCCTAATGACACATTTGTCAGAAATTATCCCCATCATTAAATGACACATGACTCTAATTAGTCCAGTCCATTATCACGTCTATGAAAATGTCTCCCAGGGTGGGGCCACTCAGGTTTGAAGGCTTCCAAACCTCACAATAACTCCTTTGAGAGGTTTGCAATGAAGGAACATAAGGAGCTATGGCTGGGAGGAAATCTCTTTTCTTTCCTCTTTAAAACATGGATGGAGAACATCGCACATGAAGGCTTAATTCTGCTCTTCCTTAGATTCTTGTCACACCTATTTAGCAATGATACTGTTCTTATTTTATGGATACAGGTCAGAGTACTTTAGGATATACTTATCAAAAGGTACCCATATTATGCCAGAGCATTTTTTTCTGAGGCATTTAGAAACTACCAAAGTTTAGTTTCACCAATGATTACATTAACAAATACTTTCCATCTGCTAAAATAGTTTTGCAGCCTGGCAAGGTGGCTCATGCCTGTAATCCCAGCACTTTGGGAGGCCGAGGCAGGCAGATCACGAGGTCAGGAGTTTGAGACCAACCTGGCCAACATGGTGAAACCCCATCTCTACTAAAGATACAAAAAAATTAGCTGGGTGTGGTGGCACGCACCTGTAATCCCAGCTACTCAGGAGGCTGAGGCAGGAGAATCACTTGAACCTGGGAGGCAGAAGTTGCAGTGAGCCAAGATCCTGCCATTGCACTCCAACCTGGGTGACAGGGCAAGACTCCATCTCAAAAAATAAAGTTTTGCAAAGCTATCTCCAACTTCTGGCATTTCTAATAGAATACTTATTTTTTTAAAACCTGCCCTTTCTCCAGACTATAGAACATTTCTGCTTCCTGTGTGCAATCTGAGGTTTCATTTGTTTTCTTCTAAATTTGTTTTCTGCAGCAAAACTCATCAGGAAAAAAAAAAAAAAAACAAAAAACTTACTATTATATATTTTTGTAAGGCAGTTTTAAATTGTGGTTGTTAGTCTTTGGCTTAAATGATTCAAACCGAAGATCTGAATCAAGGGAGTGGCAGAAATTCTGGTTCTAGTCCTAATTTCAAAATGCAGAATAGGAACACATAGACTTTATTGTATTTTGAAAACTTTGAAACTAAGGGATCAAACAATACAGCTGTGCATATTCCCAAAGAGTTTTAGCAAGTGCATATCTCTAAGCAAAATTCTGTTTATTCTGGCTTAGCTAAGCCGGCTATTTGGAATGCAGAACATGGAGGGCAGCTAGTGCATCATTTCAGGCTCTTGCCGTCTGCTTCTTCCTCATGTCCCCCTCTCTCCCGGCCCTCTCCTCTTCTTTTCTTCTTTCTACTTTTCTTTTTTTCTTTTTTCCCTCTTTTCCTCTCTCCTACTGATGTTCCTCTTTTCCATTAGTGGAAATTAATATATTTTTGCATCACTGGTTGTGCTTATTTTTAAAATACTGGGGCATCCTCTCTTCACAGTACATTTTTCATTAGTTTTTTTGGCTTCAGAATAATATTTTCCATTATGTCACTTGTAGATTAAATCTGCAACTTTGTAAGCTTACTTTTTAAAAGTGCTTATGACTAAAAAAAATGTCACTGTTCAGTTGCCTGTAGGCAGAGCTTTATTGTTTTGCAGCACACTGATTGCCCTTCATAGAAATGGATTTCCAGCTTTAAGATGACTGGTTCCTTGTACTTGTCGGCTTAAAGACTAAATCCACCTCATAATCCTAAGTGGTAGGTCTACTTACTTCCCCCACTTTCTCGTTGTTTTGATAACTGCTTTCGAGCCTAGGCTAGACAATGTTTTTTAAGGTTCCTTAGAGTCTCTATTTTTATAACTGTTTAATCTACACCTTTGCTTGCTGTATTGGTGCTGACATGGCCACAGGCATCCATCCAGATCTTTATTTCACAGGCATTTCCTGAGCATTCATTTTGTACTCAACGCTGCAGATATGAAAACAAACAAGACACAGTGTTTCCTGCCCTCAAGTCTATTGACAGGGCAGACCAAAAAAATTAAAAATAGTCATAAAGTGTGGGCTTTCTCTCAGACTACTGGTAGAAATGTGAATTGATGTAATCCTTTTTGGAGGTGATGTGGCTGAGATTACTAGCTGTCTCCTAATATTCACTGTCCCCTCCTTCAGTGGTAACGGAACCCCCAAGTTGTAGCTGGGCACATGGTCACACAAAACAAATACTACAGTTCTGAGTGCCCTTTCAGCTATATGTGACAGGTGATTAAGTTCTGGCCTAAGAGATGTCAATGGAAGTGTTATCTCCAATCTCTTGAGTCAGGCCTTTAAAAAGAATAGACCTTTTCTCCCCTTACCTGTTCTTCCTTTCCTCCAGCCTGCTTGTTAGAATGTGATCTTGGCATTGAGCCACCCTTGATCAAACAAATGAGGGAAACACCCTAGGCATGGCAGAACAAGTTGAGAGTAGCCCAAGGCCCTTGCTGGCCTCATGCAATAAAGCTGCATACTTTTCATGCAGCCCTGGCTGGATTAGCTATCCCCAGACAGTCATGTGAGCGCAACATAAACCACTGTCTTTTTAAAGCAGAACCTGTGATCTCAAACTAATTAGAGGAGTCTTGAAAAATGCATATCAAAACACTTTAAAAGTTCATATCCTTTTAGGCCAGCCATAGTGGCTCACGCCTGTAATCCCAGCACTTTGGGAGGCCGAGGCGGGCAGATCACTTGAGGTCAGGAGTTTGAGACCGGCCTGGCCAACATGGTGAAACCCTTTCTCTACAAAAATACAAAAATTAGTCAGGCGTGGTGGTGCACGCTTGTAGTCCCAGCTACCTGGGAGGTGAGAGAACTACTTGAACCTGGGAGGCAGAGGCTGCTGTGAGCTGAGAGCACATCACTGCACTCCAGCCTGGGTAATAGAGCCAGATCTTGTCTAAGAAAAAAAAGAAGTTAATATCCTTTTAACCCCAAATTTCCAGGTAATCAAAGAAGTATGTGTTTCTACAGTCAGATACCTCTTTTCCACATAACCTTTGAGTCTGAAGCTCCTGCAGAATTCTTATGAAGGGCCACATTTAGCTTATATAGCACTTCCTTTAGCTAAAGCCTCTGACCAAGTACCTGGGAAATAAACCATACTCAGCCACCCCACTTGCAAATATTACAACCACAAAATGCTGAAGTAGAAATTTTTCACAGGGACAATACAATATGACAATACTTCAATGTCCCCCTTTGAGGTTTTCAAAGTCCTGGCTGTTGTAAACAGGAAGATATAAATGGGCCAGGCACTGTGGCTCACGCCTGTGATCCCAGCACTTTGGGGGGCCAAGGCGGGCAATCACTTGAGGTCAGAAGTTCGAGACCAGCCTGGCCAACATGGTGACACCCTGTCTCTGCAGTCGGGTGCCTGTAATCCCAACTACTCAGGAGGCTGAAGCAGGAAAATTACTTGAATCGGGAGGCGAGGTTGCAGTGAGCCAAGGTTGCACCACTGCACTCCAGCCTGGGAGACAGAGCGAGATTCTGTCTCGAGAAAAAAAATAAGCTATAAGTGCTGGAGGACCCTCTATGGCTTTCTGGTAATTCTGCTGCTATGAGCTGCTCACAGATGCCATAGCACTTCTTCCACCATCATGAGTTGTTGCCATAATTTTCCGGATGCTGTTCTGGCAGTGCACTCACACAGCTTTAATCTTTTTTTGTCTCCACATTTTCCAGTGACTGGCAGCTCACTCCACATGCTTTGGTTATTATCAGAATATCCTGAATTTCAAGTTTTCTCTCAATGAATCAGTGTTATTTCTATCAACAGTGTACACTATTCTTCCTGCAAAAGTGCTAGATAAAGAAGATGGCTGATTGCATAACCAGAGATTAATCACTGCTGGAAGAGCAAAGTCAAGCATGCCAGGGAAAGAGAACTATGTGGAGTAGAATCATCCCAAAGAGCATGGCCTTGTCTTCCATTTTAAAGCATCAATGGAGGGTTAAAATGACTAGCACCTCTTACCCTCTAGCCCCTGCTTTACTCCTTAGAAGAGGATGGTGTTCTCACTTTAACCACACACATATACTGAAACTGGGATGATACAGATAAGATTAGCATAGCCCTTGGACAAGGGTGACAAATAAATTCTTGAAGCCTTCCATTAAAAAAAAAGAATTTTCAAAAAGTTGGGGCACTCTTAGGGATCTAGTCCTAAGCCCTCCTTGTTTTCTGATACTTACAACCAGAATACAATGAAGCGTATGTACAAATTTTCACATGCAAACACATTCTTGGCTTCCACTATCTATGACCATGGCTTAAATGCTGCTTAAATCACTGCTGGGTGCTGATGAAAGAAGTCCCACTATAGATTAGTTCCTTGATAATTGCATAACATTTCATGTTAAATAAGCCCACGGTACTACTCAGAGCCCTATTACTTGTCTCTGTTCAACATCATTCCATTACTGACCATTACAAACCTTTTCCATTCTCTTAAATCATTTCATCCCTTCTCCCCTGATCTCAGCACATGAGCTTGCCTCATACTTTGAAGAACAAAATTGAAACCATCAGATGGAAATTCCCTCATCTTTCTGATTTGATACAAGAATCTTTCCACATTCTCTCTTCTTTCCCTCCTGCTCCTCGTATCTGTTTTGAATTCTAACCCTGCTCACACTTTCAAAAATGTTACAGTCATTTTTTTCATCTCTCATATAACTTCCACATACATAAGATGTATGTATGGATACACACATCTTGGCTAAATGCATCTCATTCGCTTTTAAACCTGTTCATTTCTCCTGACCGTAAATACAAAAACAAATTACCTTGCCTACATATTTGTCTGCAGCTACTGCCCCAATACTCCCATCTTCTTCACAGCCAAATTTCCAAAAACTTGCCCTCTCACTCTTCATCACTCCATTTCCTTCTGGGTTCTTCCTTCACCTCACCACAAATCCATAGCTCTACTGAAACAGGTCCCACTAGAATAACTAATGACCTCCATGTTACTGAATCTAATTAATATTTTAATCCCAATCTTATTTATATTTCAGCAGCATTCACCTGTTTATCATCATCCTTCTTGAAACACTTTTCCCTTGGCTTTTCTGACACCCATTTCCCAGTTTTCTTTCTACCTCTCTGGTCACTTTTTCATTTCATTTTCAGGCTTATCCATTACTTATCCTAATAGTAAATGTCAGAGTTCTTCGAGGTTTGGCCCAAGGCCTTCACCTTTTTTGATTCTATATTCTCGCTAGGTAATTTTTTCTGCCCCCACAGCTTCCATTACCATCTATATACCAATGACTTCCAAAATATATCTCTGATATACTTTGGATATTTGTCCCCTCCTAATCTCATGTTGAAATCTGATCTCCAATGTTGAAAGTGGGGCCTAGTGAGAGGTCTTTGGGTCATAAAGGCAGATCCCTCTTGAATGGCTTGGTGCTGTTCCCTTGGTAATGAGTCAGTTCTTGCTCTATTATTAGTTCATGTAGATCTGATTGTTAAAAAGAGCCTGGCACGTTCCTCCCCACTCTCTCTTCTTCCCTCTCTTGCATGTGACACACCTGCTCCCACTTTGCCTTCCACCATGATTTAAAGCTTCTTGAGGTCCTTACCAGAATCTGATGCTAGCACCATGCTTCTTGTACAGCCTGCGGAAACATGAACCAAATAAACTCTTTTATCTATAAACTACCCAGCCTTAGGTTTTCCTTTATAGCAACACAAAACAGACTGAGACAATCTCCCATGTGAACTATTCTGCTGAGCTCCAGGGATGTATATCTAATTGCTTTCTCAGTATCTTCACGTGGAAGTCTCAAACATACATCAAATGCAAAATGTCAAATGCCAGAATCATGATCTCCCACTTGAAAACAAGTGTTCTTGCAGTATCCATTCAACAGTAGAAGCCAGAGAGTTACCCTAGACATCTACGTACCACCATAGTCAATCCATAGTCAAGTCCTGTTCATTTCTCAAATATCACTCATCAGTCACCAAAGGATTTTTCTCAACAATATTTTTAAACTATATAATTAACAAACTTATCAAAGAAAAGCATGGAGAAGAAAGTATATCTTCCTTGGAACAGTACTAAATTTCTCCTTAGTCAGATTATCTGAAAGTATCTAGAAAATCCTTCAATACATGATTTCAAATTACTGATGGATGATATCATTCAGTTATCTCTGCTTCAGAGAATGTGAAATCCATGAAGATTACAAATACCCAAAACATTAACACAACCCTTTTTTTTTTTTTTTCTTGAGACAGGGTCTCACTCTGTCACTGAGGCTGGAGTGCAGTGGCACAATCGCGGCTCACTGCAACATCCATCTCCCTGGTTCAAGCGATTCTCCTGCCTCAACCTCCCAAGTAGTTGGGATTGCAGACACCTGCCACCATGCCTGGCTAGTTTTTGTATTTGTAGTAGACACAGGGTTTCACCATGTTGGCCATGCTAGTCTCAAACTCCTGACCTCAGGTGATCTGCCAGCACCTCCCAAAGTGCTGGGATTACAGGTGTGAGCCACCATGCTCAGCCAACACAACTTATCATCTTCCTTTTCTTTATTTCCTTTATCAAATGCTAGGATGACTTCCCAAGCCAGAAACCTAGAAGTCATCTTAGATTCCTCTCTCTCATTTATCCTCAACCACCATTTCATGCACATACGCAATACCCTAAAGATTCAATTCTCTAAGCATCTTTGCAGTCCATCTGTATCACTCCTTCTTCACTGCCACGACATATTCTAGCCATCACCATCTCTTGACTAATCAACAGCAATAACCTCCTAATGCATTTTCCATCTTACAATAAGTCAGGTTCTGGTCATTCTCACACTGTAGCTAGCATGACCTTCTAAAAACTCAAATATGTTCAAACTTTTTCATTGGTTTCCCACTGCTCTGCAGAATAATTTATAATAACTCACAATTCAATGTGCTTCTCGTGTGACAGTGTTTTTCTAAGCACTTCACTGTATTAATTCACTTAGTCCTTACTATGGTATTATGAAGTAGGTACTGATGTTATCACATTTTACTAATATAGAAACTGTAACACAGAGAAGCTACATGATTTCCTTGGGGTGTCATAGCTATCAAGTGATGGAGCCAAAATTCAAAGCCCAGCAATGCCATTTCAGAGTTTGTGCCTTTAACCTCTATATTGTGTTGTCTTATAAAACAACATACAAAATGTTTAGCATGGCAAGCAATACTTTTCCACTTTTAGACTCATCTTCTACTCACAGGTCTTGAAAAGTTGGGTCTTATTTTATCTCTAAGCCTTTTCCCACTGATATCAATACTGCTTTACCTAGTCTAGTCATTTAGATTTAGCTCAGGTACTACTTCATTCTATAAGCTTTCTCTATTCTCTCCCCGAGATTGGATTGCGAGTCTCCTCTGTACTCTCTACTAAAATATAAGTGAATAAAATTCTGCAATATTTTAAAAGGCACTCACCATTTAGGGAAGAGGACAGTCTTCTAACCAGACAAGTATGTGGCTACGTTATTTTGAGACAATCATTTGTGTTTTGCTCTGCTTTTTCTCTTTTTCATCCCATTTCTAGAAGATAAATGGGCCATTTTATTGTTTATTTTTTATTGTTTCTTACCCATGGAAATTCCTCCTCCCCTGTTGCCACTTGTCTATACTTGCCTTCCTGGCTTTAATTTTCCCAAAACCCAGACTCATGGGAAAGATTATTCTCTCTAATATCAGTGAGGGTCTCAAGAGAACAGACGAAATTCCTTTTAAAGCACTGAGAGATGGAAAAGGGACACAGACTTTAGACAAAAAGAAGTCAGGAGTCTGATAGGAGTTGGTGGTGGCAGGGAAAATAAGGAACAGCTCAACATTTGATGGCAGCAGCCTAAAACAGGGGCAAAAGTTCAGAAAAGTTTCAATGAGTATGCTGAGCCTGAAATACAGGGGACCCAAACTCAGCAGTGATCCAGTTCCCCAAGCCCACAAGCATAGCATAGGAGCAGCAGCAGCAAACATGAAAAAATCATTCCAGCTGGAGACAAAATGGGGTATCAGAGAGTACATCAGGGAATTGACAGAAGATTAATGATCAATAGCTAAAAGGGCCTCCCCAGTACGGATGGTCTCCAACTTACAATGGTTCAATTTACAATTTTTTGACTTTACGATGGTGCAAAACCATCACAATTTTGATGTACGTTGAATTTTTATTGTTTCCCAGGCTAGTGATATGCAGTTACATGAGATAGTCAACACTTTATTATAAAATAGGCTTTTCATTAGATGATTTTGCCAAATTGTAGGCTAATGTAAGGGTTCTGAGCACATTTATGGGAGGCTAGGCTAAACTATGATGTTGGTAGGTTAGGTGTATTAAATGCATTTTCAACTTATATTTTCAACTTACAATGGGTTTATTATAACCTCATCATAAGTTGAGGAGTATCTGTGTTTTGGTGTAGCCTGAGGCCTCAAAATATTTGCATAACTCAGCAGGAGGCTTGAGTATTGACTAAAATTGTGTGTCTTACTTTCCTGGCGGAATGTTGAATACAGGAGAGCTTATAAGAACATTTTAAAATGTGAAATTTCTTGCATATACATTTGTGGACTAGATTCTTACTAATGTCACTTATAATAAAATGTAGTAAGTTCCAGGAAAGAGGCAAGCATTTAGAAGCACAGAGGACAGGTACTCAATCTGGTCTTGGGAATGGTGGTCAGGTAAATAAATAAATGCAGAGAGTTGATAAAGGTTAATGAATTCAGGGATCTACAAATTGTTTTTGGCTGCAGTATAAGATGTACATAGGCATGCCTTTTGAGCCACATTAAAAGACTTTGGACTTAATCCTGAGGGCTATCAGATAGTACTGAAGGATTTCTAAATCTGAGGGATATATCCAATAGACAGCTCAGTTTAACACATGTAAACTGCAGGAATACGGCTTTTGCCACCCTTGAAAGAACAGATCTGAGGGGGACAAGAAAGGAGACAGAAACAACAAGTTAGGAGACTTTTAAATAGTCAGGATAGAGATAATGAAGGCCTATACCATGAAAATAATAATGCTCTAAAAAAGATGGAACACATAACATATATTAAAGAGGTAAAATGGACAGGCTTTAGTGATCAGTTGAAAACAGAGAATAAAACTGGACAGATTGTAGAGATATTTGGGCCACTGAATTTTCAGGTAGCATTTGCAATAGAGTAGTTCACAAATGAGACTACAGAGTGACCAGAAAAGAAGGAGGAAGGAAAGGAGAAAGTGGTATCACAGAAACTAATGAAGCAGAAGATTTCAAAGAGAGAGTATTAAAAAGCAAAGTGCCTCACATGTCAAAAAATTTGGGGACTTGACTTGAGAAAGTAGGACAAGAATTGAAATGTGTCTGTTGCATTTGGAAATAAGAAGCAATTAGTCACTTTTTTTTTTTTTTTTTTTTTTGAGATGGAGTCTCGCTCTGTCGCCTGGGCTGGAGTGCAGTGGCGCCATCTCGGCTCACTGCAAGCTCCACCTCCCGGGTTCACGCCATTCTCCTGCCTCAGCCTCCCAAGTAGCTGAGACTATAGGCGCCCGCCACCACGCCCGGTGAATTTTTTGTATTTTTAGTAGAGACGGGGTTTCACCGAGTTAGCCAGGATAGCCAGGATGGTCTCAATCTCCTGACCTTGTGATCCATGCCTGCTTCAGCCTTCCAAAGTGCTGGGATTACAGGTGTAAGCCACCTTAGTAAAGGCAGTTATATGTGTGGACCACTTTTATTGAAGCCTTGTTATACAGGTTGTACACAACTTGGTTATACAGGGAATGGTCAAGAAAAGATGTCTCTTTTATTTACTTTTTATTTTTATTTTTGTCATGAAAAGAACTCAATGGGAGGAAAAGGTTAAAAACACAGAGAAGAAAGAGGATAATTATGAAAAGGGGCCCTGAGAAAGCAAGAGGACAGCATGGGCTCTAAATCACAGACAAACTGAACTTGGACAGATAGAGAGCTAGTTTTTCCTCTCAGACAGGACAAAAGCATGGGTGAAGATACAACTCAATGTGTGTGTAAAAAGCAGGAAAGTGGGTGGATAAGTGGTTCAAGCAGACCTGATGGCTTTTATTTTCTGTGTGAAATAGCAGGCAAGCCTATCTCCTGAGAATAAATGCATAATAACTGAGTTGGAGGCTTAAAAAGAGAGGAAAAAGTTTGCAATAGCCACTAAAGAGGATGTAAAAGAGCCAAGGGAATTCCAGAAGAATCTGAGTAAGGAAGTGGAGAAGGATGATCCGGTTAGCACTGATTCATTCTGCAGTTCTCAGCTAAGATGTCAACTGCTCAAAGAAGATGAAGTCCCTGTTACGTGTTTTCAGAGAACTGACTACCTTTCTTTTAGAGACTTTTCATGGTTTAAATGTTATATTTATTTGTGAGATTATCTGATTAATTTATGTTTCATTGGACTGCAATCATGAGGTCAGGGATCATATTTATTTTGCTCATCATTGTATCATTTAACCCTTAGTTTCCCATCTCTAAAATATGGAGAACAATAATTCTTCTCTATATGATCAGGAAATGGATATAGTTAGGTTAGCATGAAACTGGAATTTAAGATATAAGAAGACAGGGACTTCTGATTGTTCATTGATGTATCCCCGGTGCCTAGCACAGTGCATGACACATTGTAGAAGCTCAATAAGTATTTACTTGAATGAATGAAACAAATATAGCTTCATATTTGGTGTCATAGGACACCAAGTCTCTAGACTTCCATTCTAGTGCTCTTCCCATTCTCCCACAGCTATCTACAGCAGATGATTGATACTTTATGTTTATTATGCTAAGGGTCAATGCATATGCATTATTATCTTTGTTTTACTCAAGAAGAACGTGAAGCTCTGAGAGATGAAGTATCATGTGCAAATTAAACAGCTAGTAAGTGGTGAATCAAAATTCAATCCTAGGTCTGTGTCACTCCAAAATCTGATCCCTTTCTAGTATTCCATAATACCTACTCAGGTATTAGACAATAAAAGGTTTCATACATGAACCTTTCTAGGGGTATGCATAGTTGAAATTGAAACTTTCCCATCAACCTCCCCACTGGCAAAGAAAAATAAATAAAAAAGCATTACTTTAGTGATAAAAAATCTCAGGAAAAGTAACTATGACAGGCCAATGAAGATAACATTTATGGGCATTCACCTACCACTGCCTCCCACATCACACCATGGAAGCACCTACCAATCTACTCTATGTGACCCTATATATTATCCATCTCCCCAGAACAAATTTTTACCCCACAGGCACAATGGAAGACCCAATTCTAAAGAGCTTATCTTCTCAGAATTGTCTCAGAGTGACCACAGAAGCAGCATGGGGTAATGGAAAAAGCCACATAGATCTTGGCATGACAGTAATACAGGAGGGGGGCAGGAAAGTGCTGGGTAGAGAAGGGCAGAGTCCCTGGCAAGGGCTCCACCCTAGGGCCTGTGCCCATGGACCTAAGTGAGAACAGGCACTCCTGTTTTCACGCCCAAATGTTGCATTTTCCATGACCACTCTGGCCCACCATGTTCCCCATCCTGTGCCATAAAAACTTGAGACCACAGCAGGCATGGACACAAGTGGTTGGACATCAAGAAGAGCAGAGGACCACACCAGCAGACACCAGCAGACATCAGCAGACCAGCAATGGCAGAACAATGTGGACACCGAGGGGAGTTTGACCAGGGGCGGTTGGAGGAGTATCCAGGGGAAGATCACCTTCGCACTCCATCCTCCTTCTGGCTCCTCATCCGTCTCACTGAGAGCCACCTCCACCACTCAATAAAACCTTGCATTCATCCTCCAAGCCAATGTGTGATCTGATTTTTCCGGTATACTGGGCAAGAACTCAGGATACAGAAAGGCCTCTGTCCTTGCAATAAGGCAGAGGGTCTAATTGAACTGATTAATACAAGCCATCGGCAAACAGCAAAGCTGAAAGAGCACACTGTAACACACAGCCACTTGGGTTTCAGGAATCATAAACACTCACCCCTAGATGCTGCCATGGGGTTGAAGCCAAAAGTACTCCCCACAATCTCTGCACCTGCCTGTCTGCATGCTCCCCTAGGGGTTTGAGCAGCCTGACACCAAAGAACTGACCCCTGTGGCATGCCCTGCGAGGGGCATAAGGGAACTCTCCTGTTTCAATACTTGAGCTATCTCTATCCCAATTTTCTTATCTATAAAATGAAGGCAATATTACTTGCCTACATAAGGCGTAGGAAATGATTAAATGGAATAGTGTATGTAAAATGTCTGTAGCACAGTGGGCATAATAATTCAATTGTTAGCTGTCTAGTGCTTCCCTCATATCCAGAAGCCACCTCCTATAGATTCCTTGAAGACACTGAAAAAATATGTCAAAAGGAACAAGCAACCCACCCCACCCTGACTTCTCCAAGTTGTAGCAAAATACATATGATACATTTCTTTGATTTAAAAAAAAAAAAAAATGTCCTGGAAGCAGCAACTAATCATTTACGGGTAAGATCTCAGCACCAAAAAATAAAAACAATCCAATAGGCATCCTGCCTCTCCTTTGTCTTATCCTACTGTTTAAATAGTTATTTCTAACATTTTATTGCCTTTCATAACATTAGGTAGAGTCAGGACATCTGGTTCATTTTACAGATGAGGAAAGTAAGATAGGGAGGGTGGGGTGTCCATTCCAAGGTCACATAGCTATGCAAGGAAGATCTAGAACTGGAAACCAGATTTCTTTGTCCTTAGGTTAGTACTCTCCCCACTTAGTAATAATAATGATAATAATAGATCTGTGCAATTTACTTGAGTCACAAACTCTCTAAAACATTATAGAATTTATTAAAATTTCAGTCAAAAATAGCTGAAATATTTTATTGTCTAATACCTTAGTAGGCAGTATGGAATAGGAGAAAGAGCTCAGATTTTGAAGTAAGGCAGACTTGGGATTGAATTCTAATTCCACTCTAAAGCATTCCAGAGTTTTAAAAATTTCAATAAAAAATAGCTGGTGCGTGCTTGTAGTACCAGCTACTTGAGAGGCTAAAGAGGGAGGATTGCTTGAGCCCAGGAATTCAAGTCCAGCCTGGGCAACAGAGTGAGAACCAATCTCTTTAAAAAGTTGTTTTTTAAAGAGCTCATTAATCCTTGGTGTTCAGTCCTGCTTTTATGTATCGTCTTACATATTTAAAGAAGAAAACTAATCTGGAAGCATCCAAAATGGGTACACTTTGTAAAAGTGATGTTCATTATTTAAGTGTTAACTATAGAGGAAAACAAGAATCAGAAGTATAAGATGATAGTTCATTTCAGAGCAAAAGCTGTGAAAATTGGAAATTTTATATGAATAACTCTACTATATATGAAATCATAATATGTGAGCACATTATGCATAAAAGGACACACATATTCTATAACTTAATTCAAAACATCATACAAAGATAATGAAATCATTCATTTTAGAGAAGTTCTATGATTATCTATGAGCTTAAGAGATAAAAGTTGCTGCAAAGTCAAGGATTCTGACTTATAGAAAAAAATCACACAGAAATTAATCTCAGAGAACATCCTAACTCTAAAATGCAACTACCTTACCACCTCCAAACAAAACCAGTTTTGCTTTAAAGAGGTATGAATTTTATAGAAAATAAAGGCTAATAAGAAAACAACAATAAAAATTAAAGCAATAGTGCTATCCATACTGATGATCCAGCACCCATTAGCTTCATGTGAGAAAAAAATGCAGTACTCCCCAAATTATTGTTGTATCAAATCAAACTATTTTTGCCCAAAAAAGATTCAAGATCCCATTAGGAAAAGGTGAAGAAAGTCAAACAAATATTCAAAACTTAGCTCTTACCTGCAAACTTTCTCCCCTAAAGTATCAGACTTACTCTATATGAATAATGTGACCAGTTGTAATCAAATTCTGTAATGCCACTGAAGACTGTCTCAATGAACAGCTCCTTTGTTTAAATAAATTTTGAAGGATCTTAGAACTAAAGCCTTTCTTTTAAAAAGTAGGAGGAGCTCTTGCTCTATTCATGAAAAATACCAACTGTCATTAGAAAATTTGCATTCAAAACAGGTCAGCATTTAAGGTTACATTTGTCAAAAGATTCAGAAGAAATTACAAAGTTCGTCTGAGTGTTTTTTCCCCCTTTTAATTAGCTCCTGATACAGCATCTTAGTATGCCAGTGTTTTCTTTTTTCCTTTTTTTTTTTGTTTTGTTTTGTTTTAGCTGCGTGACTCATCACATTGGGAATTAAAAGATAATCCAAAGGTAAGCATTTGATTGCCAGGTTGATGTTGTTTCCTCAAAGTGTACCACCCAAAGGCATTATTATTTTGAGTTTCAAATACTTTAAGTACGAAAGGAGTCATAAATAGATAAGGAATCCAGAAACCTGGATTCTACTCTAGGCTTTCCCTCCCAGTCAGCTCTGTGACCTTGGGCAATTTCCTTAACCTCTTTGGGCCTCAGTTTCAAAAATTTATTGAATGGGATCTCAGAAGTAATCTGGTCTAACTTCCTATTCCCAAACAAAAATTGCCCCTGTATTTTCCCTAAGCAATTGTCAGTTTCTCATGTGTAAAATGAGCCAATAGAACTATGTCATTGTCTAAAGCTTCCTTGATTTCTAAAATTCTAGATGTTGTACTTAAAATTCAGTAAGTGTTATGTATACATTTTGTTTCCCATTGGAAATTTATCAAATCATTCTTTACACAACCAAACAAGAGTTTATTTTTGTAAATTCAGGCCACCACCAAATTGTCCCTTATCCTTCAAGTCTCCAAAGAGTTTTTGTCTGCCCCTGGTTTAATCTCCATGTCCAGGAACCACGCAAAGTCATAAGAAGCCAGAATACTTTTGATACTTTTCTGGAGCAGATGCGATGCCAGTCATTTATTCCCGAAAGGGAATGAATTGAGGCTGTATCCAATCCAATAGATACAAATTTTCTTCCTTGCTTTGGAACACAGGTTCAGACTTGATAACTTCTCTCAGGTTCTAAAGATAGGTTTTACACTAAATATGTGAATAAACAAAAGGCAAGTGTGTGAATGAAGAGTGGGCCATGTGTGCAAGCTTCTCTCCACTATTAGCTTTATATTGTACCCCAAGATGTTTTTTACCCCTAGATGTCTTTCTTTTTTATTCATTTCCATAGCTGATGTTTCTCCCTAAATTAAAGTTAGGAGGGTGGGAAGAAACTGAGAATTGTTTAGGGAGTTTTGTATTTACTTTTCAGATGTCAGCTCATTTGGCTCTCTCACAACAATTTTTAGCAGAAATTATTTATCAGGCCTACAGAAGGAATTTTCTAATCAGAATTTGCTGACATGACAGTAAGAAAAAGAAGATCTAGATTCAAAATCTTCTTTCTTTTTCCTGAGATTGCATTTTCAATTAACTAATTTGTCTTCCTCTATTTAAAGAAAAAAAAAAAAAAAAACACCTCCAGGAAGTTTTCTTCAAGCTTCCTGTTTTCCCTGAATCCTCTAGCTCTTGCAAATATTTCACTATGCTATAACTTATCTTTCAATGCCACTAGCCCAGCTTTGTGATATTCTTATTATATACCATGATATTGGAGTACAATTCAAAGAAATGGAAGCATAATGATATCTTGGAATAATAAAGTACATTTATTTGTAGATATGCAAACCACAAGTTAAATTTCGTTAATCAAATACAGTTGGAAACAATAATGCACCATGCCTCAGTTGTTAAAGTCCATTAGATATTCCCTTCCACCTTGATTTGATAGCTTAATCAGTGAAAGCATAAGGTAAGCTTTGCTTCTTGGTGTGAAAAAAAAAATACACTAAAAAGATAATTCATTTTAATCTACTAGAAGTCCTATTTGAATGCTTTCTAATGGCATCAATACAAATAAATATATTCTTAGCTTTGAATAAATATATTCTTTGTCATTGATACTTGTATACTTGTACCTTAGCAATCATTAATCTCTGCTCCAGATACAAGGCATGTTTCAAGTCCTAAGAAAAGAAGATTTGGGAGTAAACTTGAATGGTGCAGAGAAAGGAGGATGGGGGGCAACCCCTCTCTAGCTGCAAGATGGTCTACGCCAAATTGAAGAGAAGGTGTAAACCCAAATTTGATGCAGACCTGGGTAAGTGTTACCCAACGGGTGTGGAGTGAAAGGTACATCAAAGCCTAAGAATGGGGAAATTTTTCAGGATTGTTGAGATTAAGTCATTGTGATACAATTAGGTGCAGCTAGAATGGAGCTAGGCTAGAC
Source organism: Piliocolobus tephrosceles (assembly GCF_002776525.5). Lineage (NCBI taxonomy): Eukaryota > Metazoa > Chordata > Mammalia > Primates > Cercopithecidae > Piliocolobus > Piliocolobus tephrosceles. The sequence continues at coordinate 39,102,214 of NC_045445.1, read as the reverse complement.
AAGGACGTGCCATAGCCTCTCCAGCAGGAATATATATACTACTTTATTTTATCTATTATCCCTCTCAGACAAGCAAGTGGGTATTATTTTAGTTTTACAAATGACTATTAAGTTACTTTCCAGAAGTCAAAAATTCAGGAGAAATCAAACCTAGGTCACCTAGATTTGACACCTAGGCTTATGCTCTTCCCGTAGAGTCATTCCACTGCTGGGATGTTTTGTTTTGTTTTGTTTTGTTTGATACCTCAGTAGCTAAAATGGTCAACTGGCAGAAGTCATTCTGTAAAGCTTTATAATCCCAAGTATTCTGTTAATTATCAAAACAGGAAATGAGTATTCCTAAACTGCTATACAAATGAGGTAATCGGCAAAGGCAGCATCTAATATCTCAAGTATTTAATGGCCTTGGTAAGGTTAAAGGGCATTAAATAGGCAAAAACAAGAAAAATAAATAATGCTTTGACATTTAGGTTATATGTATATGCACATGTACACACATGGTTTAAACAAAATTCCCTGAATTTGGTAACAGTTTTTAAACATTCATGCAAATGTCACTTCTAAGGTTCTAAAGGCATTTTTTTAAAAATCAAACCATCCCCACAAGACTGACCTGAAAAGTTATTTGGTAAAGTTGGCATATTGCATAAAACATTGGTCTCCTATAAAGAACACACTCTGTGAGATAGAGGGCATCAAGATTGCCTGCTTTCCCCCAAATCCACTTAGTTTTGAATTCACCCTCTAGACTACCACAGATTCAACAGTAGGAAACCAGAGCTGAGATTCTCAGGAAACCCACAAGATTTGGAAAATACAATTAGCAACATCAGGGTCTAGTCCCTAGAAACTTACTGGAATTAACAATTAACACCAGTCATGAACAGAGACCACAGAGGTTAGCTGTGCCAGACTGTTTGCCATTCACTCATTCAAGAGTTACAGAGCAATAATAATAATGTGCCAAGCATTGTAGCTCACATTCTAGTTAGAGGGATAGAAACCAGAAACTATGAAATATTTATGGCATAATATGAGAAGAACAGTACACTATGATAGAGGTCATTGGCAGCAAAGGGAGCTCAGAGGAGAGAAGAACAAACTCTACCTGTGTTGTCAAAAGGGTGAATATCTTCAAGCAGAGATGGTTTGGAGAACCACTCTAGCTCCTAATAATACCAAGTTGTAGAGTAATAAAATATATATTTGACGTTTGTCCCGGGTTATCTGAACAGAGTGCCTAAAACCCTTGGAATTTCCTGAGTAATAGGAATGTCTTCTATTATTCATAATGAGCCCCTTTCAACCACACCTGAATTTATGCTAATGAAGTGACTCTTGGAAGATAGGGGCTAGTGGCCATAGGAACCAACCACTCAATTAGAGGGTTTGAACTTTCAGCCCCACCCCTGACCTCCAGGGATGGTAGAGGTTTCAGAGATTGAATCAATCACCAATGGCCAGTGATTTGATTCATCACGCCTACATAATGGAACCTCCACTTAAAAAAAAAACAAACCTAAACCAAAGGGTTCCAAGAACTTCCACATTGAGGTGCTGGGAGGGCAGCATGTCTGAAGAGGGCATGGAAGGTCCACAACTCCCTACCCCATACCTTATCCTATGAAGTTCTTCCATTTGACTGTTTTGAATTGTATTTTTTTATAATAAATTGATAATAGTAGTGTTTTCCTGAGTTCTGTGAATCTTTCTATCAAATTATTGAAACTGAAGAGCCAGTTAGTCTGAAGCATTGGGACTTGCTACTGGCATCCGAAGTGGGGCAGTCTTGTGGGACTGAGCCCTTAACCTACCATGTCTGTGCTAACTACAGATAGTGTCATAATTGAATTGAATTTTTGGATGCCCAGTTGCTGTCAGAGAATCGGAGATTTAGAGAATTGGTTGGTATCAGTAAATACACCAGACAAGTCAACCTTCTGTGAAAATAAATAAAATGTAAAAGCCGTGGAATCCCCAAAAACACTTTAAGCTTTGAGAGAAATGTAACTGTGATTCAAGTCACAGATGGATACAACTTCTGTTCTCAGGTTATACGTTGACTCACTTTCTTATTTTTCTTGTTCTGTACAATTACTAGAGAGAATTAAACAATGTCAGGGACAAAAATCTCCTGCCTTCTTAATGAATGACTCTTGTTATAGATTAACTTCCTCTCTAGTGTCCTGCTTTGCTCAAACTAGATGACAGAAAACCCATGATGATTATACTCTCTGTAAAAAATGTTAAATACATCCTTTCCAAAAAGAAACACTGACTATAACCAATCAAATTGCTATAACTAAGCACCAGCCTTGTATGAATAATGCTGTAATCCTGCTAAAAACTCCTCTGTTTCTGCCTGTATAAATAAAACCTTTCCTTCCCTACTTCAGAATGCTGACTCTATTCCCTTGGAGTTGGAGTTTCTGAGGTCCATCCTCACACATTGCACTTAAATAAACTCTCTTTCAATTAGATTTTTACCTTTTTGATTATTTGAGGTTGACACTTCTTTATAACACTTTATTTATTTATTTATTTATTTTTTTTTTTTTTTTTTTT
>NC_045445.1:39077138-39079649 GCF_002776525.5 Piliocolobus tephrosceles | reverse complement strand
TTTTCCAGTTTTTGCCCATTCAGTATGATATTAGCTGTGGGTTTGTCATAAATAGCTCTTATTATTTTGAGGTACGTTCCATCAATACCGAATTTGTTGAGCGTTTTTAGCATGAAGGGCTGTTGAATTTTGTCAAAAGCCTTTTCTGCATCTATTGAGATAATCATGTGGTTCTTGTCTTTGGTTCTGTTGATATGCTGGATTACGTTGATTGATTTGCGAATGTTGAACCAGCCTTGCATCCCAGGGATGAAGCCCACTTGATCATGGTGGATAAGCTTTTTGATGTGCTGCTGAATCCGGTTTGCCAGTATTTTATTGAGGATTTTTGCATCGATGTTCATCAGGGAGATTGGTCTAAAATTCTCTTTTTTTGTTGTGTCTCTGCCAGGCTTTGGTATCAGGATGATGTTGGCCTCATAAAATGAGTTAGGGAGGATTCCCTCTTTTTCTATTGATTGGAATAGTTTCAGAAGGAATGGTACCAGCTCCTCCTTGTACCTCTGGTAGAATTCAGCTGTGAATCCATCTGGTCCTGGGCTTTTTTTGGTGGGTAGGCTATTAATTGTTGCCTCAATTTCAGAGCCTGCTATTGGTCTATTCAGGGATTCAACTTCTTCCTGGTTTAGTCTTGGAAGAGTGTAAGTGTCCAGGAAATTATCCATTTCTTCTAGATTTTCTAGTTGATTTGCATAGAGGTGTTTATAGTATTTTCTGATGGTAGTTTGTATTTCTGTGGGGTCGGTGGTGATATCCCCTTTATCATTTTCTAATGCGTCTATTTGATTCCTCTCTCTTTTCTTCTTTATTATTCTTGCTAGCGGTCTGTCAATTTTGTTGATCTTTTCAAAAAACCAACTCCTGGATTCATTGATTTTTTGGAGGGTTTTTTGTGTCTCTATCTCCTTCAGTTCTGCTCTGATCTTAGTTATTTCTTGCCTTCTGCTAGCTTTTGAATGTGTTTGCTCTTGCCTCTCTAGTTCTTTTAATTGTGATGTTAGAGTGTCAATTTTAGATCTTTCCTGCTTTCTCTTGTGGGCATTTAGTGCTATAAATTTCCCTCTACACACTGCTTTAAATGTGTCCCAGAGATTCTGGTATGTTGTATCTTTGTTCTCATTGGTTTCAAAGAACATCTTTATTTCTGCTTTCATTTCGTTATGTACCCAGTAGTCATTCAGGAGCAGGTTGTTCAGTTTCCATGTAGTTGAGCGGTTTTGATTGAGTTTCTTAGTCCTGAGTTCTAGTTTGATTGCACTGTGGTCAGAGAGACAGTTTGTTATAATTTCTGTTCTTTTACATTTGCTGAGGAGTGCTTTACTTCCAATTATGTGGTCAATTTTGGAATAAGTGTGATGTGGTGCTGAGAAGAATGTATATTCTGTTGACTTGGGGTGGAGAGTTCTATAGATGTCTATTAGGTCCGCTTGGTGCAGAGATGAGTTCAATTCCTGGATATCCTTGTTAACTTTCTGTCTCGTTGATCTGTCTAATGTTGACAGTGGAGTGTTGAAGTCTCCCATTATTATTGTATGGGAGTCTAAGTCTCTTTGTAAGTCTCTAAGGACTTGCTTTATGAATCTGGGTGCTCCTGTATTGGGTGCATATATATTTAGGATAGTTAGCTCTTCCTGTTGAATTGATCCCTTTACCATTATGTAATGGCCTTCTTTGTCTCTTTTGATCTTTGATGGTTTAAAGTCTGTTTTATCAGAGACTAGGATTGCAACCCCTGCTTTTTTTTGTTCTCCATTTGCTTGGTAGATCTTCCTCCATCCCTTTATTTTGAGCCTATGTATGTCTCTGCATGTGAGATGGGTCTCCTGAAGACAGCAGACTGATGGGTCTTGACTCTTTATCCAGTTTGCCAGTCTGTGTCTTTTAATTGGACCATTTAGTCCATTTACATTTAAGGTTAATATTGTTATGTGTGAACTTGATCCTGCCATTATGATATTAACTGGTTATTTTGCTCATTAGTGAGATGCAGTTTCTTCCTAGCCTCGATGGTCTTTACATTTTGGCATGTTTTTGCAATGGCTGGTACCGGTTGTTCCTTTCCATGTTTAGGGCTTCCTTCAGGGTCTCTTGTAAGGCAGGCCTGGTGGTGACAAAATCTCTAAGCATTTGCTTATCTGTAAAGAATTTTATTTCTCCTTCACTTATGAAACTTAGTTTGGCTGGATATGAAATTCTGAGTTTAAAATTCTTTTCTTTAAGAACTTTGAATATTGGCCCCCACTCTCTTCTGGCTTGTAGAGTTTCTGCCGAGAGATCTGCTGTTAGTCTGATGGGCTTCCCTTTGTGGGTAACCCGACCTTTCTCTATGGCTGCCCTTAAGATTTTTTCCTTCATTTCAACTTTGGTGAATCTGGCAATTATGTGTCTTGGAGTTGCTCTTCTGGAGGAGTATCTTTGTGGCGTTCTCTGTATTTCCTGAATTTGAATGTTGGCCTGCCCTACTAGGTTGGGGAAGTTCTCCTGGATGATATCCTGAAGAGTGTTTTCCAA
>NC_045445.1:39054911-39077038 GCF_002776525.5 Piliocolobus tephrosceles | reverse complement strand
CATTTGTCACGTATTTCTCGTGTCATGGTTTTCATCTCTGTCATTTTATTTATGACCTTCTCTGCATTAATTAGTCTAGCTGTCAATTCTTCCACTCTTTTTTCAAGATTTTTAGTTTCTTTGTGCTGGGTACGTAATTCCTCCTTTAGCTCTGAGAGGTTTGATGGACTGAAGCCTTCTCTCATCTCGTCAAAGTCATTCTCTGACCAGCTTTGATCCGTTGCTGGTGATGGGCTGTGCTCCTTTGCAGGGGGAGATGCACTCTTATTTTTTGAATTTCCAGCTTTTCTGCCCTGCTTTTTCCCCATCTTTGTGGTTTTATCTGTCTCTGGTCTTTGATGATGGTGACGTACTGATGGGGTTTTGGTATAGGTGTCCTTCCTGTTTGATAGTTTTCCTTCTGACAGTCAGGACCCTCAGCTATAGGTCTGTTGGAGATTGCTTGAGGTCCACCCCAGACCCTGTTTGTCGGGGTATCAGCAGCAGAGGTTGCAGAAGATAGAATATTGCTGAACAGCGAGTGCACCTGTCTGATTCTTGCTTTGGAAGCTTCCTCTCAGGGGTGTACTCCACCCTGTGAGGTGTGGGGTGTCAGACTGCCCCTAGTGGGGGATGTCTCCCAGTTAGGCTACTCAGGGGTCAGGGACCCACTTGAGCAGGCAGCCTGCCCCTTCTCAGATCTCAACCTCCGTGTTGGGAGATCCACTGCTCTCTTCAAAGCTGTCAGACAGAGTCGTTCGCGTCTGCCCTGGCCTCTGCTGCTTCCCCTGTTATTTTTTAGTTGTGCCCTGTCCCCAGAGGCGGAGTCTACAGAGACAGGCAGGTTTCCTTGAGCTGCTGTGAGCTCCACCCAGTTCGAGCTTCCCTGCGGCTTTGTTTACCTACTTAAGCCTCAGCGATGGCGGGCGCCCCTCCCCCAGCCTCACTGCTGCCTTGAGGTTAGATTGCCGCAGACTGCTGTGTTAGCAAGGAGGGAGGCTCCGTGGGCGTGGGACCCTCCGGGCCAGGTGTGGGGTATATTCTCCTGTTGTGCCAGTGTGCTTATCGCACAGTATTGGGGTGGGAGTTACCCGATTTTTCAGGTGTTGTGTGTCTCAGTTCCCCTGGCTAGGAAAAGGGACTCCCTTCCCCCTTGCGCTTCCCAGGTGAGGCGATGCCTCCCCCTGCTTCAGCTCTCGCTGTTCGGGCTGCAGCAGCTGACCAGCACCGATTGTCCAGCACTCCCGAGTGAGATGACCCCAGTACCTCAGTTGAAAATGCAGAAATCACCGGTCTTCTGTGTCGCTCGCGCTGGGAGATGGAGACTGGAACTGTTCCTATTCGGCCATCTTGCTCTGCCCCCCTCATGAAGCAAAATTTATAGAAACAAAATGAAAAATTAACAAATCTATCACAAATGTTTTAGCATATCTTTCTCAGTGTTTGAGTCATCAGGCAGATCAAAAAATCAGTAAGGATAAAGAATATTTTAATAGCACAATTAACATGTATATTTAAGTATACTTTTAGATAGAACACTTTATCAAGCAAGTGGTAGGCCACATAACATAGGAGTTAAGAATACAGCCGAGAGGGTTGAAGTGATAGACCATGCAACCTGAGTTTGATAGGGAGGTAAAACAAAGACAAAGGATAGTTCATATGGGTGAAGTAAATGGGTCTGTGCGCTATGGTTGAAGAACTGACATCTTGAGATTGATAGAGTGAGATTCCTAAAAATGTGAAATTGTATAGTGGCCAGATTTATTTCAGAGGTAATTAGTCATGAATGATTACAAGGTCCAGAGTGTTGCCATGGAAGTGGATTGCTGAAATGGGGTAGAAGTCATGGAAAATAAAGAGATTAAGATACTGAAAGTTCAGAATGCTGAGTGAGTCATTAACTTAGATTTGAAATACCCCAGGACTTCAGCACTGGGAATGGAAAAGAAGACAAATGAAACATGTGTTTAATCTTAATTGAATGGAGGAACATTAGCAGTAATTGGTAGAATCTGCAACCAAAGAAGATGGGGTTATAGCTGACTGCATGAACTGAGGTTTTCACAAAGTAGATGTGTGAAGTTGTGGAAGCAGTAGTATAAAATTAAAAGGATACTGATCCCATCACTTGACCCAGAGCTGAATTGAATGTGGAAGAAATAGCAGCCTCCACTTGATGGCATGGCAAGAGATGTGTTATCCAGAGATAACTCTATTTAAATTAAAGTCAGAGAAGAAAGTTAACCATCAGCGAAGGACCACAGTTTGTTAAAATGTAATGGATGTTTTAAAAGGCACAATGGAGAGTTAAGAGATTAAGCCATCAGTGTAAATTTAGTCAAGGAAAAAGAAATAGTAGTTAATAAGGCATGACAAGTTTATACATATAACCCACATATGAGATAAATTTGTAAGAACGATAAGAAAAGGTCTCATAAGAACATACATGAGGGAACAATTATTTCTATGTGCCTAGGGTGTGTGTGTTGGGGGGATGTGGATTGTGGAAAGGAAGGGAAAGCTGAAGAACAAAAGTGATATTTGAGAGTTGGATCTTTAAGCATGAGTTAATAGTGGCTGAAGGTGGTGAGGGCATCCCAGATAGACAGAAAAAGCATTAGGTGGAAAAAAACAAAAAACAAAAAACCAGATCTGAAACTACATAGTTCAGCTAGGAGAAATAAATCCTGGGTACTAGTGTATAAGATGCATGGAAATGAATGACTGCAGATGAGATTGGAAAGGTAGACTAGGTTAGGTTATGAAAAACCTTGGACTCCATGCTAAGGAATTTAGCTATAATTCTGTAAGTAATGGACATGAATGAGGGACTGTAAGCAAAGGAATACTCAGTTTGGACTTTTAGAGAGATGTGTGGGTGGCAGTGTGGCAGACAGATTAAGGGGGGAAGATTGGCAAAGAGGAAATCTGGGGGACTAAGAGGTTTTTGTGAGAAATGATGAGAGCAAAGTCTAGGTCAGTGGCAGTGGGGTAAGAGAGGAAGGGACTGATATGAGAGATTTTTTTCGAAGTGAAATAAATAAAACTTGATAAATGGCTACATGTAGGCATTGGAGACATCAAGACTATTCTAGACTTTCTGGCTTGAACCATATTGATGGTGATGCCATTAGCAATGTAAGTTAGTAGAAGAAGCAGATTTGGAATAGGGAAGATAAGTTCTACATATATTGAATTTGAGTTGCCTAAAGGGTATCATTTCCTACTGTTGTTTCATTTGATTTTTTTAGTGAAGCTCCTCCCTCTCATTTTCTTTTGTTTCTACTTGAATCACAGAGAGGAAACTGGAGTAATATGAACAACACTCACGTTTCTGGTTGACATGACAGAGAGCAAAATAGTTTAACCTAGAGATAACCAGGAATCAATCCATCATTCCCTGAGCTGCACACTGGCAGTCTGACTTTGAAATATTTGAGCAAACTTAGATTAAAACTCTAGGGAAGATCTGTTCTCAAAGGATTTCTGTACCTACTTTTAAAAAATACTATAAAGCAATGCAATTTTATTTAAATGTGCTTTCCCAAATTCATATACAAAAGATGGTAATCAAAAACATCTAAAAAGGTTTGGAGATGACCCTTTACCAAAACAAGGGTCAGGCTTTGGGTCTTGCCAAGAGATGGTCTTTTTTCATGGTTTAGATAGTAATTTCTTCATTTTGAGTCATGGCTTGTTCCCTTACAGCAGGAAGAGGACCTGAGGCCAAGTTCATACTCTGCTGCACTGGTGGACTGGTGGGGGCTGTAATGTTCATCTGAGAGGGCATGGCCTTCCTGGGGTCCTGCCATGTTGTCTGATCAATGTGATTTAAGAAGTATCACTCGCCAGAAGATGTCTTCTCCGTCTCCCAGCTTGCTGGCAGAGGTACATCATCAAGTATCTCCAAAGAGGACTGTCGAAGATGTTGAGCTGTGGGTGTAGCAGCTGGGCCAGACTACTCCAGTGGGAGTCCCAGGAGAAACAGCTCCCAACTGCAGAGAAGCTGGAGAGGACTGAGCTGGAACATACTGTGAAGTCAGGGCTCCTGTAGTGCCTTTGTCAGTACTGGCCTGTCCAGAGTGGGATTTGGGCTCCTGCGGCTTGAAGGAGTCAGGCAGCTTCCAGAGCCTCATGGGCACGGTCTGGGGTATGTTGGCCGTCTTAGGGTTCATGACGGTGCTCAAAAGCGCCTCCAGGTCGGTCTCCAAGTCCTCCTGGACGTGCATGATCTGGTGCCCGGTGAAGAATGCCTATGGTGCCGTCTGGGTCGCCGAGAAGGTTAGGGTGCCGGTTGCCTGGGCCTGGACGGTGGACCTTGCCCCTGGGAGGATTGCCTAGGCGGCTGCCCTTGGCCCTGGAGGGCCGATGGAGATGGTGGCTACTGCCCAGGATCCACAGCTTCTGCCTTCCGCGACGTGGAACTCTGATCAGACGAGCGAGGACTCCGCCAGGACTCCCCGGCTCGACGGGCCAAGATGACAAAGGCGGCAAAGGGCTTCGGGCCAGATGGCGCTGGGTGGCTGGAGCGGCCCTCTTCTCTCTCTCAGGGCCGCTGGGTGGGTAGGGGGGTGCGCCACAGCTCCTCATCCCCCATCCTGCGCCTCCGCCCCACGCTGCTCCCTTGCTCTACTGACTGGTCTGTGTACCTACTTTTGATAAGCTTTGTGAAATCACTAGAGCCATTTAATTTCTCAAACAAGAATAACCACCCCACAGGTTAACTCTTAAGGAATTGCAAAAGTTAATTAAGATAAAACGCTTCTTTTTCCTTAGAAGCCAAAGGTTTGTCCCACAAAGATAAATCAAGTATTTTTTTTCTTGAATTTCTTTTTCTGTCAAGCCATTTTTATTTATTATGTCCAGTGCCACTGAACTCTTCAATTTCTATAGATTCTAAAAATAAATCCCCTAGAGGAGAAAAAATAATGAACAAATAGAGACAATAAGCCAACACCACGACATGGAGCAGCATGCACAACTGGCTATGCACTAATAAACAGCATCCAAGAAGACACTGGGTTCTTAAGAACATTTCCTTAATTACGGTCATGATCTGTGCCTTTCAAGAATAACAGTATGTGCAGTATTTTATCATTGGTAGTAAGATCTCTATTTTCATTAGGGTTTTTCAAGTCATGACATGTAAACAAAGATGTCTGTCATACATTCCTAGGAAAGTGAGATAAGAAACCTTTCAGCTACAAAGTGTTTATCATTTTGAAAATGTTTTAACATAAATGATAGATTTATGAAACTTTAAATGAAACGTCAAGAATTCTAGCATACTCAAAAGTTTCAAGGTATAGATGTTTTTGTTTTTGTTTCCACTAACCCAGAGCAAGTTATTTCTTTTGCTTTTGGCAACTCCACCACCAGTTTCCTCGTCGTTTAATTTAGTTTATTTTGTGTAATGAGCAAAGCTTGTAACTCAATCTTCCCGGATCCTTTTTTTTTTTTTTTTTTTTTTTTTTTAATGTTCTCTCCTTGAACTATCTCCCAGTTTCCTCTGTTCTAAAACTGGTGTAATGTAATTTTGATTCTGAATGTTATTTGGGGTGAGAAAACAAACTGAGAGTGAAACTCTAATGGGAAAAAGATAAAATGCCATAATACCTATTCGCCTGTACTTCGTATTTCTCTTTCTCAAGAGACATTTGCTCGACTTATAACTTGGCTTTCTACTATTGTATTCTTCCTCTGTTTGTGCCCAGAAACTTCACACTGATTCCACACCTTTCAGTCTTCTAGTTCAACCCTGGATCTGATTTAGTAGATAAAAAAAAAATAGAGATTAGAAAAAGAAATGTAAAATAGCATGAGGAAACTGCAGACAAAGAAAAACAAAGAGGGAACCAGAATATCTGAACATGGACCCAATCGAATTTATAAAGCAGATAAACTCTTATCTTGGTGCCTTCTATTTCTATTCAGCCTCCTTTCCCATCCACACCCTCCTACATTTTCACTTTCGCGCTATTCATGGCTAGCCTGATTTTCCTTCTTACAGGGCCTTGCCATTTGCTGTCTCATCAAAATGGCCTTGGCATTTGGTGTTTCCTCTAGTAGAAATATTAGTGGGCACATCTAAAAGTATTATCCCTGCCCCAGGCTTTTGCATTTTACTAAATGTCTATTGCAGACTAGAATGCTTTTGAGGCCCAAAGAATGAATTACTGATGATTTAATGGAATTTGATTCACCATTTCTATAACGGTGTTCTTTGTGTCCCTACTTCCATACCTCTCACTTTCATATATGCTTCCCCACAAAAAACTCATTCTGCTAGCTATCTCAGTATGACCAGGCTTTGTACTTGGTCAATTCCCAGATGTTAGTACTCTCACCAGGAAAGTATGTGGTGGATAAGTGTGTGGGGGGTTGCGGGAGGAAGGACAATACCTAAATGTACACACACACAAACACACTCAAGAAGGGACAGATTGCAAACTTTACTGAGAGCTATAATTCCATTCTCAGAGTGATAAAGACCCTTCCAATCCATCCAAACAACAAACGATAACATAAGAACCTCTCCCACAAGAGACATTTGCTCGACCATTGCATTCAGGGAAAGAGGATTTTTATCTGTTTTAGGAAACTCATCTTGTATTTATAATCACCTGATTGCTAGCTTATTCTTGAATTCTTTTACAGTGAAATATGATTATCATATCTGTGATGCAGGCTTAAAAACAAGCTTTTTAAGAGTTATACAGAATGTAACTGTTCGGCAAGTCTCTCCCTCTCTTGTGCGCACATGTGTGTGCGCGCGCGCGTGTGAGGGTGTGTGTGTGTATTCTATTTGATTTAGCTTTTCTCCATTTTTGCAGGGGAACAGTATGTACTATAGGGGCAGATACTTCTGCCTTGTTGCTCTAGAAAACTCTAGGAGACAGCCAAGATAGCCTTCAGAAATATGAGAGGAGAGAAGGACTACATAGAGGCTTAACTCTATTTAAGGCCACCTCAGTCTTAAAGATGGACTGGGGAAAGAGAAGGAGAAAGAGGGAGAGAAAATACTAACCTTTCCAGACCATAAGGAAATCATATGCTTTAGTATGAAGTTCTTCTATGATCCATTTGAAAAAAAAACAGTTTGAATAAATAAAACACAGATAGAGGTATAATAAATTGGATTTATTATTATTGTCTACCAATATCTGTTCTCCCCTTTTTCCTGGGCACACAGCTTAGACTACATTTCCCAGCCTCTCTTGCCGTTAGGTTAGACCATCTGACTAAATTCGCTCCAGTGGAATGGGAGCAGAAGTTACATATGTTAATTCCAAGACTTGCCCATAGAACCTCCACACATGCACTTCGGAACTTTATTTGACTCTCCACAGAAAGGAACCGTAAAAACCAAACCAACATTGGAAACCACATGTTGAAAGTAGAAAGGCCACCTAGTGACCTCCATATTCACCCTCGTTGCTGTACAAACAAGAATTGACGCTCTGTTGCATTTGAATCATTACATATTTGGGTTAATTTATTATAGCAGTTTAGTCTACCCTACTGTGATCCTTGAGAGTATGATATCCACTACCATATGCAGCACAATGCTCAGCATAGAATGGGTGCTCAATAAATAATTGTTGAATTAATGAGATACTACACTAGCCCCTTCATGAAAGATCTCCTAAAATGTATAATTACTATGGAATGCTAAATTGCAAAATTCCTTCATTCACACATAATTTTATTCATTTTAAATGGTAATTGATATTTAAGTATTGAACACTTATTTATTACCATCTTTTACAAGAAATCCTGGTAAGGTAGATGATATTATCTCCATTTAACACATGAGGAAACTGAAACTCTGAGAGTTAAGGCACTTTTCCAAGGCCACACAGCTCCTACATAGCTAAGCCAGGATTCAAATTCAAACCTGTATGACTACAAAACTCTTTCCAATACATCATGCTTCCTTAAACATATGTTTGGTTTAATGCATTACATTTTTGTTTAGATCTGTAATCTTGAGGATATAATGATTCAGAGCAAAGTGAATCCTGCAACTAAGAAACGTGGCAAAGCATTCAGTCTTTCCAGTTCCCTTCAAAAACATGAAATAACTCATATTGGAGAGAAACTCCACAAATGTAAGAAATGTGGTAAAGGCTTCAGTTGTTCCAGTTCCATGCAAAGACATGAAAAATATTATTCTGAAGAAAAACCTTTGAATGTGCAAAATGTGGTAAACCCATCAGATGTTCCAGTTTCCTTAGAATACATGAAAGGATTCCCAGTGGAGAAAAACTCTATGAATGTTAGAAATGTGGTAAAGTCTTCAGACGCTCTGGTTCCCTTTGAGCATATGAAAGAACTCATAGTGGAGAGAAACTCTGTGAATGCAAGAAACATGGGAAAGCATGCAATTTTCCCAGTTCTCTTTAAAACCATGGAAGAACTCATACTGGAGAAAATCCCTAGGAATGTAAGAAATGTAGTAAAGTCTTCCGTTTTTCCAGTAATGTTCAAAAACATGAAAGGACTCATACTGGAGAGAAGCTCTTTTAATATAAGAAAATGTGGTAAAAGATTCAAATTTCCCAATTGCTTTCAAAGACATGAGAGGGTTCACAATGAAGAAAACCCTTATGACTGTAAGAAAGGTGATAAAGCCTTCAGTTTTTCCAGTTCTTTTTGAAAACATAGAAAGACTCACAGGGAAGAAAACCCTTATGAATGTAAAACATATGGTTAGGCCTTCAGTTCCAGTTCCATTGGAAGATGTGAAAAAACTCATTCCTGAGAAAAACTTTATGAGTGTAAATCATAGTTGGAAGGCCTTCATTTCTCTCATATCCATTGAAAGACACATGATAATGCACACTGGAGAGGGATCTTATAAATAAGAAGGCACATTGGATTAAAACCCTAGTAGTTTGTAAAATATAGGAAAGTCTTCTATTTTAATAATTACTTCAAAAGTCATGTGAAAATTCCCACTGGAAACTACTCCTATAAATCTAAGTAATTTGGAATGCCTGATGCTTGAGAAAAATGCACATAAATGAAATGTTATACAAGTTATAAATATATTTATCTGCAGCTCATTCTTTTCTTTAAATAAAGATGAGATCTCACGCTGTCACCCAAGGCTGGAGTGCAGTGACATGATAATGGCTCACTGCAGCCTCAAATTCCTGGACTCAAGGGATTCTCCCACCTTTACCTCCCAAAGGTAAGTGGAGTAGTGAACAAAGACACATTCATTTATTAGTTTATGTTCACCATCTTGCAAGATATTGCAGTTTACATGTTCCCAGTTAGATTTCCCAATCACATTATCTAGTTTGAAATAAACTAATCCCCAAAAAATGAATGTAAAAGATGACTGCAAAGAATATTGAAGGTATTGCTAATAACAAAAGCACAAGTGAACAACAAATTGACAGCATTCTTTGTCAGCCACATTATGAGGATAAATACAAAATAGAACAATCTGAAAATCATGATTTATTTAGTCATACCTGCTAAAATGTTGGCCTAAAAAATTCAAAATTAGCAAGAAGACCAACTCAAAAGCCCATCAATGATAGACTGCATAAAGAAAATGTGGTACATATACACCATGGAATACTACACTGCCATAAAAAGGAATGCGATCATGTCCTTTGCAGGGACCTGGATGAAGCTGGAAGCCATTATCCTCAGCAAACTAACGCAAGAACAGAAAATCAAACACTGCATGTTCTCACTCACAAGTGGGAGTTGAGCAATGACAACGCATGGAAACAGTGAGGGGAACAACACACACTAGGGCCTGTTGTGGGGTGGGGGGTGAGGGGAGGGAACTTAGAGGATGGGTCAATAGGTGCAGCAAATCACCATGGCACTCGTATACCTATGTAGTAAACCTGCACCTTCTGCACATGTATTCTGGAACTTAAAGTAAAATTTTTAAAAAATTAGCAAGAAGACTTTGATATATAAATTTACATTTGTATAGTAACAGTAAACTTTTGCCAGAAATATGTTTTGTCTTAAGATATAAACTAATTATGACACTGCATGTATGACACTGCATGTATATAATTTATAAATACACATACCTCTACTGAGGGGATGTGTTCAAACTAAGAAAGCACAATGGAGCATATTATCTACAAAGTTTGGAGACCTATCTTTTTTCTCTTTTATTTTCTTTTTCTTTTCTTTCTTTTTTCTTCAGACAGGATCTTGCTTTGTCACCCAGGCTGGAATACAGTGACATGAACTAAGCTCACTGCAGCTTTGATTACCAGGGCTCAAGAGATCCTCCCACCTCAGCTTTTAGAGTAGGTAGGACTACAGGGGTGAGCCACCTCGTCTGGCTAAGCTTTTTTTCTTTTTGTGGAGATGAGCTCTCGTTTTGTTGCTCAGGCTAGTATTGAACTCCTGGCCTTAGCTGGTCCTCCCACTTTGACCTAACAAAGTTGTGGGATTACAGTCATGAGCCACTGTGCCTGGCCTGGAGACCTGTCTATACACAACCCTTTATTTTATTGTATTGGTAATACATATCTATATGTCTCTTTTCTGTGTTAGATACTAATTTCTTTGAGGGGAGCGGAACCATGTCTTATGTTTGTACCTAAATTATGTAACTCTTGATTTTGTAGTGGTAGGTGCTCAATTAATATCTGCTAAAGGAAAATACAAGTTCACAGCCAGCATTAAGACATTTTCACAGAGTGCTGATTGGTGCATTTACAATCCTTTAGCTAGACACAGAGTGCTGATAGGTGCATTTACAATACTTTAGCTACATACAGAGTGCTGATCGGTGCATTCACAATCCTTTAGCTAGACACAGAGCACTGATTGGTGCATTTTTACAGAGTGTTGATTGGTGCATTTACAATCCTTTAGCTAGACACAGAGTGCTGACTGGTTCATTTACAATTCTTTAGCTAGACACAGAGTGCTGATTGGTGTGTTTTTACAGAGTGCTGATTGATACATTTATAATCCTTTAGCTACATACAGAGTGCTGATTGGTGTGTTAGACACAGAGCACTGATTGATGCATTTTTACAGACTGCTGATTGGTGCATTTACAATCCTTTATCTAGACACAGAGCGCTGATTGGTGCATTTTTACAGAGCACTGATTGGTGCATTTATGATCCTTTAGCTAGACACAGAACACTGATTGGTGCATTTTTACAGAGTACTGATTGGTGTGTTTACAATCCTTTAGCTAGACATGGAAAGCTGATTGGTTAGCTAGACACAGAGTGCTGATTGGTGCATTTTTACAGAGTGTTGATTGGAGAATTTGCAATCTTTAGCTAGACACAGAGCACTGATTGGTGCATTTTTACAGAGCACTGATTGGCGCATTTACAATCTTTAGCTAGACACAGAATGCTGATTGATGCGTTTTTACAGAGTGCTGATTGGTGTGTTTACAATCCTTTAGCTAGACACAGAGTACTGATTGGTGCATTTACAATCCTTTAGATAGACACAGAGCACTGATTGGTGCATTTTTACAGAGTGCTGATTGGTGCATGTACAATCCTTTGGCTACATACAGAGTGCTGATTGGTGCATTTACAATCCTTTAGCTAGACACAGAGTGCTGACTGGTGCATTTACAATCCTTTAGCTAGACACAGAGAGCAGATTAGTGCATTTTTACAGAGTACTGATGGGTGCATTTACAATCTTTTAGTTAGACACAGGGCACTGATTGGTGCGTTTTTACAGAGTGCTGATTGGTGCCTTTGCAATCCTTTAGCTAGACACAGAGCACTGATTGGTGCATTTACAATCCTGTAGCTAGACACAGAGTGCTAATTGATGCATCTACAATCCTTTAGCTAGACACAGAGCACTGATTGGTGCATTTTTACAAAGTGCGGATTGGTACATCTACAATCCTTTAGCTAGATACAGAGTGCTCGTTGGTGCATTTACAATCCTTTAGCTAGACACAGAGCACTGACTGGTGCTTTTTTACAGAGAGCTGATTGGTGTGTTTACAATCCTCTAGCTAGACAGAAAAGTTTTCCAAGTCCCCACTAGACCCAGGAAGTCCAGCTGGCTTCATCTATCAGATGGCCTCATGTAGATGTTGATGGTTGCTTAACTCATCAGGGTGGTGGTTACTAGAGGTTGGAGTGGCTGTGGCAGCTTCTTAAAATAAGACAATAATGAAGTTTGTCACATCAATTGGCACTTCCTTCGCTACATTTCTCTGTGCATGTGATGCTGTTTGATAGCATTTTACCTACAGTAGAACTGTTTTCAAAATTGAAGTCCATCTTCTCAAACCCTATCACTGCTTTAGCAAATAAATGTATGTAATATTTTAAATTGTTTGTTGTCATTTCAACAATGTTCACAGCATCTTCACCAGCAGTAGATTCCATCTCAATAAACCACTTTCTTTGCTCATTCATAAAAAGCAACTCCTCATCTGTTCAAGTTTTATCATGAGATTGCAGCAATGCAGTCACATCTTTAGATTCCACTTCTTATTCTAGTTTACTTGGTGTTTCCACCACATCCACAGTTAATTCCTCCACTGATGTCTTGAATTCCTCAAAGTCATCCATGACAATTGGAATCAACTTATTCCTAACTTGTATTAATGCTGATGTTTTGACTTCTTCCCATGAATCGCAAATGTTCTTAACAGCATCAAGAATGATGACTTCTTTCTAGAGGTTTTCAATTTACTTTACCCAGATCCGTCAGCGAAATTGCTATCTGTGGCAGCCATAGCCTTGGGAAATGTATTTCTTGAAAGTTGATATTACTTCTTGATCCGTGGCCTGCAGAATGGATGTTGTGTTAGTAGGCATGAAAACAACATTAATCTTGCACAGCTCCAACACAGCTCTTGCATGACTGGGTACATTTTAAATGAGCAGTAATATTTGGAAAGGAATCTTTTTTTGCTGAGCAGTAGCTCTCAGTAGTGGACCTAAAATATTCAGTACACCATGATGTTAACAGATGTGCTGTCATCCAGGCTTTGTTGTTACATTTATAGGGCACAAGAAGAGTAGATTTCACATAATTCTTAAGGGCTCTAGGATTTTCTGCATGGGTACATGAACATTGGCTTCAACATAGATTCAGTGGCTGCATTAATCCTTAACAAGAGATTCAATCTGTTCTTCGAAGCTTTGAAGCCAGGCCTTACTTCTCTCTATTTATGAGAGTCCTAGATGTAATTTTCTTCCAATAGAAGGCTGTTTTTTCTACATAAAATCTGTTGTTTAGTGTATCCACCTTCATCAATTAACTTAGCTTGATCTTCTGCTTAACTTGCTGCAGCTTCTACATCAGCACTTGGTGCTTCAACTTAGACTTATGTTATAGCGATGATTTCTTTCCTTCAACCTCATGAACTAACCTCTGCCAGCTTCCAACTTTTCTTTTGCAGTTTTCTCACCTCTCAGACCTTACGGAATTGTAGAGAGTTAAGAACCTTGCTCTGCATTAAGCTTTAGCTTAAAAGAATATTGTGGCTGGATTTGCTGTTCTATCCACACCACTAAAACTTTCTTCATATCAGCAATAAGGCTGTTTCTCTTTCTTATCACTGGTCTGTTCACTGGAGTAGCACTTTAATTTCCTTCAAGAACTTTTCTTTGGCACTCACAACCTGGCTGTTTGTCTCAAGAGGCCTAGCTTTCACCCTATCTTGATGTTCCACAAGCCTTTCTCACTGAGCTTAATCATTTTCAGCTTTTGATTTAAAGTGAAAGACATACAACTCTTCCTTTCACTTAAACAGTTAGAGGTCATTGTGGGATTATTAATAATAACTAATTTCAATATTGCTGTGTCTTAGGGAATAAAGAGACCCAAGGTGAGGTAGAGAAACAGGAGAATGGTCGGTTGGTGGAGCAGTCAGAACACACATTTATCCATTAAGTTTGCCATCTAATATGGCTGTGGCTCATGTCGCTCCAAATGTAATGTCACTCCAATGTAATGATGATCACAGATTATCATAACAGATACAATAATAATTAAAAAGTTTGAAATATGGCAAGAATTACCAAAGTGTGACACAGAGACAAGAAGTGAGCACATGCATTTGGAAAAATGGGGCCAATAGATTTACTTGATGCAGGGTTGCTATAAACCATTAATTTGTAAAAGATGCAATATCTGCAAAGTGCAATAAAGGAAAGTGTAGTAAAATGAGGTATGTCTATATTATATTCTTAAAAATTGCGGAGGGTACATTTTATGTGTTCTCACCACGAAAATTGCTACGTATGGGAGGTAATGCATATGTTAATTGTGTCTATCTATCCATTCCACAATGTAGAGATATTTCAAAACAACCTGATATATATGGTAAGTATATACATATATTTAATTTTTCAATTAAAAAGTTAAATTATAGACTGGATGTGATGGCTCATCCCTGTAATCCCAGCATTTTGGGAGGGTGAGGCAAGAGGATCACTTGAAGTCAGGAGTTTGAGACCAGCCTGCACAACATAGTGAGACCCTGTCTCCATGAAAATAAAATATTAGCCCAATGTTGTGGTGCACACTTTTAGTCCCAGGTATTCAGGAGGCTGAGGTGGGAGAATCACTTGTGCCCAGCAGTTTGAGTTTGCAGTGAGCTATGATTGTGCAACTGCACTCTAGCCTGGGTGACAAAGTGAGACCCTGTCTCAAAAAACCAAACAACAACAAAATAACACAAAAAAGAAAGAAATAGTAGGTATGCTGTTGTAGGTGGAGGGGTTGGTGCATGTTGCAATTCTGAATACGAGGGCCACGATGTAGGTTTTATCGAAGAGACATTTGGGAACTAAAAGGATTAAGTCAGGTCTTGAACCCAAATGATCTTTTAGGGCACCTCAAATCTCACTACAAAGTGTCCACCTATTCTGCCTATATTTAGAGTGTGTCCCAATTGTAACTTACTAAATCCAGAAGGCAACATTCCCTTCTCTTGTTGAGAGCCTGATTCAGCAACTGCCGACAGAAGCCTTAGAGAGGCATTAGTTCTCATGTTATTGAGTAATATATGAGAAGACAGCTTTTGTATTGGCAATACCTTCATAAATTCCAAAAGTTCAGATTTCAAATATATAACACATAACAATTAAACCATAAAAAGGCACCTTGTGATGTGCTGTGTAATTATCCAAAGAATATAACTTTACAAGCTAAAGTGGTCTGGAAATGAGGATAAGTATCCAGTACTCAGCCAAAATATTTCTCTGGTGACATAAGAATTGAGGAGCCAAGAACTGTAGCGCCACTAAAGCTTTCTGGCTTCCTCCCAGGAGTCTAAACATTTATTTCCTGAGAAATACCACTTGAATCATTTCTTGGCCTCTGGACAGGATATCACAAAGCTAAAACTACATTGTCCTTATTTTCTTTTGTGAGCTGGAACCAGGACTTTTTAACTTTTTTACTTGTATATTTTTCACTGAGTTAATACAGCTATATTTTGGCAAATCTCAGCAGTATTGCTTAATATTATTCTGGGAGATAAAATCTTAGAGAAAGACCAGATTCTCTAGACCCCATCAAAATTCCAAACACCAAGTTTAGAGTGCAAAACATCTGAAGAGAAACTCAAATCCAGGCAGATCTTGCCAGAGCCCTGAAGCATGGCATTTACTTAAAGATACAGAAGACCAATTACTGGATATAAGAGATGCCCTATGAAGAGAGTGTTGAAGGAACTGTATTTATTGACCCAGAAGAAAAGATGTGTGAGGGATAATTTAATAATTGTCTTTAAAATGTAGCCATGACTCAGATGCACAAATAGTCAATAAATATTCTCTTTATTCTTAGATGATTAAATAGACTTAAGAAGGGCCATGGGAAATTATAATTAGACTTAAGAAGGAATCCTGACTGTGAGACATTGAAAATGGTTTCTGAAGAAAGTTGTGGAATCTTTCCTCCAGAGAGGTTTGTAAATAGGAGAGAGTCTATCTGTTTATGATGGTTTGAGTGCAGCAGCAAGACCTAGGGATCCCAAGGTTTCTCCTATAGGGCTAGATTTGATACACCAGCCCTTTTGGAATCATGTTGCCCTTATATAACGTTGGGGTGCACTAGCATTATTTGTATTTAAACAAGTGGTCAAGCCATATATTTGAAAAACATATCCTCTGTAATAAATTGTAATGTTTAGTTGTCTCCTTTCATTTCCAGACATGATTTTAATACCAGTTTAAGTAATATGCTCAGTGTAATTCTTTGCTGTCTCAGTAATTATTTCATCATTGATGATTAAGATTAATATTACTGATTCTTTTTTGAAAGGAGGGAAAATAGTGTGAGCGGTGCCATTTCACCCAAGTCCTGTTAGGTTAAGTGTTTTGTAAAATGAAACCGTGTTTATTTGAATAATTTTCTTTCCACAGACTTCATCAGGAGGTTACCAGATTAAAAGTTCTTTTTCTCTAAGTTAGTTTGTTTTTAATCCATATTACTTTCTTTACATAGGATTTGTAGAGACAATTCACAAGAAGTGGCTGAATCTCACATACATTTGAAAAGGTAAGTTTTAATTTTCTTAAAACTTATAACAAAATTGTATCAGATAAATACATTTGTAATAAAGCCAAATATATTTTAAAGTATTTTTGAAGAGTACAGATCCTCCTCGACTTAGAATGTGGTTATTTCCCAATAAATTTATTGTAAGTTGAAAGTATCATAAGTTGAAAATGCACTTAATATTCCTAACCTACCAAACATCATAGCTCAGCCTAGCCTATCTTAAATATGCCTGGAACACTTACATTGTCTACAGAAGGGCAAAATCATCACAAAGCCTATTGTATTAGAAAGTGTTGATTATCACATGTAATTTATTCAATAGTTACTGAAAATGAAAAACAGAATGATTGTTCAGGTACTTGAAGTTTCTACTGAATGGGACAGTTTCTAATGAATGCATCTCATACACCTTTATGGAGTTGAAAAATTGTAAGTCAAAACATTGTAAGTCAGAAACCATCTGTAATTAGAACTGGATATGACTTTATGGTTCATCTTTTGAGAGAACAGAAATCCTGAGAAAAGAAAGAGTGTATCCAAGATAACAATGGTAGTATTAGGGTACTCTAACTCAGTCTAGAGCTCTTTACAACACACATCATTACATCTTGCTCTGTTTTGGTTATTTGTCTGGTGAGGTAGCATGAGTTTGTATATGTCTATTAGGGCTAAGAATCTGTTGGTCCGTAGAAGTGTAAGGGAGACTAATAAAGAAGATATTTTTCATGACCTTAGAGACAACATTTTCATGTTGAAACTCTTCTAGAATAAAAGGAGAGGAGGATTAGAAAGTGATATTGATTTATTGTTCATGAAAATAAAATAGTTGGTATCATGGGAATTTGCCTTATATTAAATATCATAGATGATAGTTAAGAAATTAAATGTGGCATATATTAGCCACAAAAGAATCCCTCCAAACCTTATTAAAAAGAATGTGCAGTGAAATGTCCATAGTAAGCCATATTTATGTAGCCTGGAATTAGAGAGCCTTTCTGTGTTGTCAAGTATTTGGGTAACATAGCAAACAAAAATTGTAAAGCAGTGTGGCAGACTAAAAGCCTCATGGTAATGTGAAAAGCCAATATCACTGTTACAGTAAATGAAGGAAAAAGCGGGTAACCCATATCTACACACCATTAACTACTTTGTCTTGACATCTCAAGTTCTGTCTTTGCTAACAACTATAGGCCGCTCTCCTTCCTTTCTAACTCCTCCTCTCTCCCTTCTCTGTCATAATTTTCTTCCCTCTAGCCCATCTTCTCTAGCCCTAACACATATGCACTGCAAGAACTTATAGATGGATAAAAATACATTGTCTATCCTCAAGAATCTCATAGTCCAGTACAGGAGATAAAGAGGTAGACAGGTAAACAATTATGAGACAGTCTACTGACGAGATGAAAGCATTTTTCCATATGGGTCAATGGAAACCCAAGCTATGGGTTTCAGAGAGGTGATGACGTCTGAGTGCAGTTTAGAATGCTAAATAGGAAGATCTCATCATCTTCTCCTTGGATGATTGAAAGTACTCCCTAACTGGACTTCTTGCCAACATGCTTGCCCTCCCAAATTTTCAGGGAGCTTCCAGTCCAAAGGCAATGAAGCATAAGAAATTCAGGGAATATTTGGAAAAAGACAAAATGTTTGGTGTGATGTTATGAAGTCATGAAGGGATCTAAATAAAAAAGATGAGCAGAGGCTAAATCATAAGGTGACTTGTATACCGTGAGCCCTGTCTTGTAGAACTAGAAGAGCAGTTGAATGTGTTGGTAAGTGGAAGATTTACCCAGTACAATTTGCATTTTGATCTCGTGACATCTAAGCGAATATTAGATTGAACTGGAGGAGGATAAACATGATGGCAGGAAGCATAGTTAAGAATCATCATGGAAAAGGTAATGGCATCTTCAGCTAGTGCAGTGGTGGGAATAGAGAGCAGCAGACAGATTCCAGAGACATTTAGGAGTTAATATTGACAGGACTTGGTTTTGGATTGACTGTAGTAGGTGAGGGAAGAGAGAGAACAAGGAATATCTTATCTGGCTTGAACAACTAGATAGTGGTGCAGTTCACTGAAATATGGGATGCACAAGGAAGAACACTTCTGAGTGGGGGAGGAAGATATCAAGTTTGGATGTGTTGAATTTGACTTGCCTATGAGTCATTTACTTTACCTAGTGATATTTGATAATTATTCCCATCAATAAATTTTCTCCTAAGCAATTTGATATAATGGTCTGGAGCTCAGGAGAGCGCATACACTCTACCTTCTTTGCCTTTTCTGAATGCTTTTAGAATCCATATTTGACAACTTAGCCCTTGATTCCATACTGGCCTGTCCCAGTCCTTTATTTTTCTTATTTCTGTGTACTTTTCAGAGGCAGACATTATACATCCATCTATACCTTTTGCAATGCCTAATTCACTTGTGGGCATGAGTGAGGACTTTGTAAAGGCTTCTGAATACTTGCATTTGGCCACCTCACCACTGAGGTCATTCAGAAAAAAGAATGACATTTTAATACTTATTAAAGGGTGCAAAAGACATTTAAATCTTTATAAATTCCTTAACAGATATCACAAATCAGATTCACATGTGTGACCAATTTTACTTGAAAGATTTGTGGGACATTTTCCATTACCCCATTCCCGTAATTTAAGTTTTCAAACTTTTAGGAAAAGTAGAAATGACACTGCTTTCCTACACTAGTTTTCTTCAAATTCTTTATTCTATCTTCTGGGTCCCTGTGATTCCGCAATTCACTTAGGCATATGAAATTGATAAACTAGGGAAGCAATCTTGTCATTGTTATCTGATATTTTGAGACTTACAATTATCTGTAGATGTTGTATCCCAAGACACTCCCTGCTTTATTTTCTCCAAAGGAAGGACCTCTTACATATCAACAGTGGACCTTGAAAAGTTTCTGTTAAGCACTGACTGAAAATAGTTATTTTACTTGAAAAAATATTCAAGAGGTTTAAGCACAGTTGCCAAATATGGCAATGAGGTCTTTTGTGGCTTAGCAATTCTTGCTTTCCTGTCTTCCTCTATTTTGATGTTCTGTCATTATTTTTACCTTCCCTTTTCTTAGAATTTTTATTTCATTTATGCATGCATCCTTGCATGCATCCTTGTATCTATACATCTGAATGTATCTATACATTCATTCTTTACACATTACTAAAATTTTCCAGTCCTAGTCTCTGTGCCTTGCAAAATACTCAAGAAAAGGATTAGTCATGTAATGCATATGTTGTGTAAATGTGCAAAGGTAAAAGATTAATACACACCTGCTTCTTCCCCACATAGCCTTCTTGAATACTTTATATGAATATCAATGTAGTTTTTAGAGAAAATAATTCCTTCTTGAATACTTTATATGAATATCAATGTATTTTTTAGAGAAAATAATTCCTGCCTTGGGACCCAGGCACAGTGGAGTGATACCAATAGTGGGACTTGTAACCCCAGTACATGGCAAGGGATAAATCCTGCAGGTGGAGCTTCATTTTATTCACCCCCTGCCCACTCTTCTAATCAAAACTTTCCATCACCTAATTCACATGTAGGCTTACTCTGTGCCATGCACATAGTAGGTGCTTTACACATATTAATTCCTTTAATTCTTACTACTATCCTGTGGATTAAGCCCTATTGCTATCCCCATTTAAAGGATGAGGAAACTGAGGCATAGAGAACTTTAGTACATTTTCCAAGGTCACACAGTCAGTAAATGATGGAACCGAGATTCAAACCCAGGCAGACTGGCTCCAGATCTACGTTCTTGGCCAATATACTATGGTATGGAACTTGTTTGATTAATTTAGTGGGTAAATCTGTATTTCTGTCAGCTACTCTGTGTCTTCTTCTAAATGTGGGCTACATCTGTTTGCTAGAGAGCAGCTCAGAACCAAGGAAAATGGTATACACCTTTGCTCTCAACATTTAAATGTGGCACCCAAAGATTAATGGGGAATCCCCCAAAAGGATCTACTGAAACTAGCACCAACAGAAAATTGGTGTAGCAATTTGGTGACACAGGAAAGAAGAAGTATTTCCTTTTTATGAAGGAGTCTTTTGAGTCCTGAGATTATAAAACTTTGAACAGCTCTCTCTTCAGGAAAATCTTTTTATTTTATTTTATTTTGTATTTTTCTGTTATTATTTTTTAGAGGTGGAGTCTTGCTATGTTGCCCAGCCTGACCTGAAACACTTGGGCTCAACCAATACTCCTACCTCAGCCTCCTGAGTAGCTGGGGCTACAGGTGTGCTCCACCATGCCCGGCCTCTTCAGGAAAATCTTTGTATTGTTCCACAGTTGTCACATTAGTGCAAAATTTGAAAAATCAGTCTTCAAATTTGAATTGAAAAGGAAGAGAATGAGATATTTATAAATAAGAAAATTTCATATTTTGGTGTGGTAATGTAATGAGCCGGGCAAGGAAATGTTCTAGAAAAGTATAAGAGCTTACCAGTGAAATCAAAGAGGACACAAACAAATGGAAGAACATACCATGCTCATGGATAGGAAGAATCAATATCGTGAAAATGGCCATACTGCCCAAGGTAATTTATAGATTCAATGCCATCCCCATCAAGCTACCAATGAGTTTCTTCACCGAATTGGAAAAAACTGCTTTAAAGTTCATATGGAACCAAAAAAGAGCCCGTATTGCCAAGACAATCCTAAGTCAAAAGGACAAAGCCGGAGGCGTCACGCTACCTGACTTCAAACTATACTACAAGGCTACAGTAACCAAAACAGCATGGTACTGGTACCAAAACAGAGATATAGACCTATGGAACAGAACGGAGCCTTCAGAAATAATGCCACACATCTACAACCATCTGATATTTGACAAACCTGAGAAAAACAAGAAATGGGGAAAGGATTCCCTATTTAATAAATGGTGCTGGGAAAATTGGCTAGCCATAAGTAGAAAGCTGAAACTGGATCCTTTCCTTACTCCTTATACGAAGATTAATTCAAGATGGATTAGAGACTTAAATGTTAGACCTAATACCATAAAAACCCTAGAAGAAAATCTAGGTAGTACCATTCAGGACATAGGCATGGGCAAGGACTTCATGTCTAAAACACCAAAAGCAACGGCAGCAAAAGCCAAAATTGACAAATGGGATCTCATTAAACTAAAGAGCTTCTGCACAGCAAAAGAAACTACCATCAGAGTGAACAGGCAACCTACAGAATGGGAGAAAATTTTTGCAATCTACTCATCTGACAAAGGGCTAATTTCCAGAATCTACAAAGAACTCAAACAAATATACAAGAAAAAAACAAACAACCCCATCAAAAAGTGGGCAAAGGATATGAACAGACATTTCTCAAAAGAAGACATTCATACAGCCAACAGACACATGAAAAAATGCTCATCATCACTGGCCATCAGAGAAATGCAAATCAAAACCACAATGAGATACCATCTCACACCAGTTAGAATGGCAATCATTAAAAAGTCAGGAAACAACAGGTGTTGGAGAGGATGTGGAGAAATAGGAACACTTTTACACTGTTGGTGGGATTGTAAACTAGTTCAACCATTATGGAAAACAGTATGGCAATTCCTCAAGGATCTAGAACTAGATGTACCATATGACCCAGCCATCC
>NC_045445.1:39049154-39054901 GCF_002776525.5 Piliocolobus tephrosceles | reverse complement strand
TGAACAATGAGCTCACTTGGACTCGGGAAGGGGAACATCACACACTGGGGCCTATCATGGGGAGGGGGGAGGGGGGAGGGATTGCATTGGGGAGTTATACCTGATATAAATGATGAATTGATGGGTGCTGATGAGTTGATGGGTGCAGCACACCAACATGGCACTGATATACATATGTAACAAACCTGCATGTTATGCACATGTACCCTAGAACTTAAAGTATAATAAAAAATAAATAAATAAATAAATAAAATAAATTTTGCTTCATGTATTTTAAGGCAAAGATACTAGATACACAGGAATTTGGGCTTTTTAGTAACTACATGATGAGTTGACATTTTTATTATATGGTAACTTTTTCTAGGAATGTATCATAGTTATTGTCTATTTTGCCCCATAATAGTATAATACATAAGCTCTCTACTGTTGAAATATAGCTGCTAACTTTACCGGGATTTTACATTCAACCTTTCAGTGTATCTTTTAAATAACAATATACTTGGTTGTTTTAATCTCTTACATTTTTAAATTCAGTCTGTCAATCTTTGTCTTCAACTGGAAATTTAGCTCTATTTACATTTATTGCCTAAAATTTTCACAGTTCTTTTGTCTTGCTTTTCTCCCTGTTTTGTAATCTTTTAAAAATAGTTTTATTGAGATACAAGTCACATATCATAGAATTTATTCTAATTTTAAAGTATAAAACTCAGTGGTTTTTAGCATACAGAGTTGTGTAATGTTCAACACTCTCAATTTTAGAATGATTTTATCATCACAAAAAGAAACCCCATATGCATTCGCAGGTTCAGCCCATGCCCTGCCCCAACCCTGTCAGCCCTAAGCAACCATTAATCTATGTTCTGCCTCTATAGATTTACCTATTCTGGACATTTCATATAAATGAAATCATATAATGTTGGTCTTTTGTGATTGACTTCTTAGCATGTTTTCAAGGTTAATCCATGATGTAGCATGTGTCAATTCATCATTCCTTTTCATTGCCTAATAATATTCCATTGTGTGGATATACCATGTTTTGCTTATTTATTCATCAGTTAATGGACATCTAGGTTGTTTCTACTTTGGGCTATTATAAATAATGCTGGTATAAACATCCATGAACAAAATCGTGTGTGGATATATATTTTTATTTCTCTTGAGTGACACCTAAAAGTAAAATTCCTGGGTCAGAAGTCCTAGTGTATTCATGTCATTTGCCCACTGTCTTCTGGTTGCTTCTCACGATGTCCCTTCAGCTCCTGAGTCTGTATGGCCTGGTTTTTCCTCGGTTATAATAATAAAACAGAGATTATTATAATAGTAAAAGAGAGATTGATACTAAAGCTAATGATTAATAATATTCACATATGATCATCTCTATATCCTATTTCTATTATAACTTTTCTTATTCTAACTATTTTCTTTATTATATTGGAACAGGCTGTGCCTTCAGTCTCTTGCTTTGCCACCTGGGTTGCTTTCTGCCCACAATACACATTACATCTTTGTACATTATAAACCCGTCAATATTGCTTTATGCTGATGTCTTTCAAGTCAGATAGGAGAAGAAGAGTTACAAACAAAAATGCATTTACATTGAGTATTATATTTACCTATAATGATGTTCCTTATCTCTTCATGTAGATTCAAGTCACTGCCCATCATTCCTTCATTTCAGGTTAAAAGATTACCTGTTAGTGTTTCTTATATAATGGGTCTGCTAGTGTTGAATTCTGTCATTTCTTTCCTCCTTCATTTTTTAATAATCTTGTTACAGAATTCTTATTTGAATCTTTTCCTTTCAGCACATTGAATGCCATCCCACTGCCTTATATGGCCTCTATTTTTTACTAATGAGAAATTAGTAATCTTATTGAGGATCTCTTGCACCTGATCAGTCATTTTTCTCTTGCATTTTTCAAATTTCTCTTGTCTTTTGATAAGTTTGAATATCATTTGTCTTGGTGTAGATGTATTTATTTTACTCAGTTTATTGAACTTCTTAGTATGTAAGTTTTCATAAAATTTGGAAAGTTCTCAGCCATTATTTCTTCAAAATGTGCTTAATGGCCTGCATTTTTTTTTTATTGGAAGTCCCATTATATGTAAGTTGGTACACTTGATGGTGTTCCACAGGTTTCTGCTTTTTCTTCATTTTTTTTCTGTTCCTCTGAATAGATCCTCTCAAGTGTCCATTTTTAAGATTTCCTATTCTTCTGTGAGCTCAAACCTGCTTTTGAGCTCCACCCTCTGCTATGCCCCTGCACCCTAATGAACTACATTTCAAATGCAAAATTTTTATTTGATTCTGTCATATAGATTTTATCTCTTTATCTTCTCTATTTGGTAAACATCATTTTCCTAATTCCTTTAATTCTTGAAGCATGATTTCCTTTAGTTTTGTGAATATTTATAATTGTTTATGAATTTTGCATAGTATATCAAACATGTGGGCTTCCTCAGATCTAATGACTACTTTTTCTGTATATGCACCATATTTTCCATTTCTTTGTGTGTCTTTCAATTTCTTGTTGAGAACTGGATATGTTATATAATGTGGCAACTCTGGAAATCAGACACCCCCAACTACCCACCCAGGGTTTGTTGTTATCACTGTTTTGCCTAGTGATTTCCCTGAACTAACTCTTTATAGAGTCTGTATTCTTCATTGTGAGCAGCCACGGATGTCTCTGTTCAGATAGTTTAGTGGTCAGCGAATGATTAAACAGAGATTATCTTAAATGCCTTCAATCAAAAAGTCTGCCCTCAGGGCTCTTTTTATTTGTTGGAGAATGCCTTCAATGCTCCGACAGTTTGGAAATCTGCCTTATCCTTCATTGCTTGCCTATGCAGAGCTTCAAAGTTAGCCAGAGGCAAGAAACCAGGGTCTTCTTAGGTCTTTCTTGTGTATGCACCCAGTCTTGCACTTGTGTATGGCCATCTGGATCTCCAGAAATATGTCAGGACTTTTCAAATACCCCTTTGGACATCTCATTCTCCAAATTTTTATGTTTTGGGGCCTATTGTTTGTTTAACCCACCTGTTGCTGATGCCTCAAGAAACTGTGATGTCAAACAATTGCTCCTAATTTTTTTAATGGAAAATATCCTGGGGATAGGCCTTTTTTCATTGAGCAAGTCAAGAATGAAACTAAATAAAGACCAGTCCTGAGAATAAGGTTTTTCCAAGGAACTGCCAGAATGATCAAATAGTGACAATTATTGAGCTAGGACTCTTTTGGGAGCTCCAGCCCATTCTGCCCCCTTCTGTATTTGCTAGGTTGTAGATATGCACAGATACATATGATTCTGTGGCTGTTGGTTTTCAAGGCTATCACAAAGTAGGGGAGAGTATGGGGACAGGACAGGCTAAAATGTCATAATTCTCAGCATTCTTACTGAAATTCAGCCATTTTTCTTAAATAAATGTTCCTTGGATTGTTGGAGACCTTTGGTTGATTTCCAGAATCATGAGAAAGTTAATTTTGGCAATTTTTGCTAGTGTTCTTGTTACTGATGGAGGGTCTTGACTACAAGTTGTCCAGATTCTTGGTGTGTTGATCAAAGAACTGAACAAAATGCACAAAGCAGCGAAAGAATGAAGCAGTGAAAGCACAGGTTTATTGAAGTGAAAGTACACTCCACAGGGTGGGAACAGGCTCAATCAAGTGGCTCAAGGTCCCCAGTTGCAATATTTTCTGGGATTTAAGTACCCTTTAGAGGTTTCCCATTGGTTACACTATACGTAAATGAAGTTTTGGCCCATAACCCATCATAGGCTGAAGGTTTAGCCAGTGAACAATCAAAGGCTGAAGTGAAGATTTGGCTTGTGACAAATCAGAGGCTGAAGGTTTAGTCTGTGACCAATCAGAGGCTGATGTGAAGGTTCCCTATCTCTTGACTCTATTCTCCTGCCTCATTGTCATTGCCTTTATGAAGGAATGAATTTTCAGAGGTCCTTACCCCACCAATGCAGAAGTGTTTCTCTCATCATTCTTCATTTTTTCCTCTTAGGTCATTTTACTCTTACTTTAGAATACTCTCTCTTTAACCATTTAATGGTTACCCTTGGTATTTTTTCATGCATACTTAATGTCTAAAGTTAAACATTTTACCTTCTTTTGAGAAGACAAGGGCCATTAACTCAGATGATACCTGCCTCACAAGGTATGTGATATGGTATGGCTGTATCCCCATCCAAATCTCATCTGGAATTCTAGCTCCCAATTCCCACATGTCATGAGAGGGACCCAGTGGGAGGTAATTCAATCATGGGGGCAGATCTTTCCCACACTGTTCTCACAATAGTGAATAACTCTCACAAGATCTGATAGTTTTATAAAGGGGAGTTCCCCTACACATGCTCTCTCTTGTCTGCTGCCATGTAAGACTTGACTTTGCTCCTCATTCACCTTCAGCCATGATTGTGAGGCCTCGCCAGCCATGTGGAACTATAAGTCAATTAAACCTCTTTCCTTTATAAGTTACTCAGTCTTGGGTATGTCTTTATTAGCAGTGTGAGAACAGACTAATAGAGTAAATTGGTACCAGGTAGTGCAGCACTGCTGTAAAGATAACCGAAAATGTGGAAGCAATTTTGGAACTGGGTAACAGGTTGGAACAGTTTGGGGGGCTCAGAAGACAGGAAGAGATGAGAAAGTTTGGAACTTCCTAGAGACTTGTTGAATGGCTTTGCTCAAAATGCTGATAGTAATATGGACAATAAAGTCCTGGCTGAGGTGGTCTCAGATGGAGATGAGGAACTTGTTAGAAAATGGAGCAAAGGTGACTCTTGCTATGCTTTAGCAAAAAGACTGGTGGCATTTTACCCCTGGCCTAGAGATCTGTCAAACTTTAAACTTGAGAGAAATGATTTAGGGTATCTGGTGGAAGAAATTTCTAAGCAGCAAAGCATTCAAGAGGTGATTTGGGTGCTGTTAAAAGCATTTGGTTTTATGTATTCACAAAAATATAGTTTGGAATTGGAACTTATGTTTAGAAGGGAAGCAGAGCATAAAAGTTCAAAAAATTTGCATCCTGATGATGCGATAGAAAAGAAAACCCCATTTTCTGAGGAGAAATTCAAGCTGGCTGCAGAAGTCTGCATAAGTAAAGAGGAGCCAAATGTTAATTACCAAGACAATGGGGAAAATGTCTCCAGGGCATGTTGGAAGTCTTCACAGCAGCCCCTCCCATCACAGGCCCAGATACCTAGGAGGCAAAAAATGGTTCTGTGGGCTGGACCCAGGGCCTTGCTGTTTTGTGCAGTCTTGGGACTGGATGCCCTGTGTCCCAGCCATGGCTAAAAGGGGCCAACACAGAGCTTAGGCTGTTGCTTCAGAGGGTGCAAGCCCCAGGCCTTGGCAGCTGACATGTGGTGTTGGGCCTGTGGATGCATGTAAGTCAAGAATTGAGGTTTGGAAACCTCTGCCTAGATCTCAGAAAATGTACTGAAATGCCTGGATGTCCAGGCAGATGTGTGCTGCAGAGGCAGAGCCCTCATAAAGAACCTCTGTTAGGGTAGTGTGGAAGGGAAATGTGGGGTTGGAACCCTCACACAGAGTCTCCACTGAGGCACTGCGTAGTGGAACTGTGAGAGAAGGACTACCATTCTCCAGACCCAAGAAAGGTTGATCTACTGACAGCTTGCACCATGCACCTGGAAAACCTGCAGACACTCAACATCAGCTGGTGAAAGAAGTCAGGAGACGGTTTTTTTTTTGTTTTTTTTTTTTTTTTTTTTTTTTT
>NC_045445.1:38957759-39049054 GCF_002776525.5 Piliocolobus tephrosceles | reverse complement strand
CCACTGCAAGCTCCGTCTCCCGGGTTCCCGCCATTCTCCTGCCTCAGCCTCCCGAGTAGCTGGGACTACAGGCGCCCGCCACCTCGCCCGACTAGTTTTTCTTTTGTATTTTTTAGTAGAGATGGGGTTTCACTGTGTTAGCCAGGATGAGGGAAGAGCTGCCCAAGACTATGGGAACCTACCTCTTGCATCAGTGTGACCTGGATGTGAGACATAGAGTCAAAGGAGATCATTTTGGAGCTTTAAGATTTGACTGCCCCCTGGATTTCAAACTTGCATGGGGCCTTTAGCCCTTTTGGTTTGGACAATTTCTCCCACTTGGAAGGGGTGTATTTACCCAATACCTGTACCTGCATTCTATCTAGGA
This sequence comes from Piliocolobus tephrosceles, assembly GCF_002776525.5. Lineage (NCBI taxonomy): Eukaryota > Metazoa > Chordata > Mammalia > Primates > Cercopithecidae > Piliocolobus > Piliocolobus tephrosceles. The sequence goes on along the minus strand of NC_045445.1, from coordinate 39,048,687 downwards.
AGTAACTAACTTGCTTTTGATTTCACAGGCTCCTAGGTGGAAGGGGCTTGCCTTGTCTCAGATGAGACTTTGGACTGTTGACTTTTGAGTTAATGCTGAAATGAGTTATGACTTTGGGGAACTGTTGGGAAGGTATGATTGGTTTTGAAATGTGAGGACATGAGATTTGGCAGCGGCTAGGAGTGGAATGATACGGTTTGGCTGTGTCCCCACCCAAATCTCATCTTGAATTCAAGTTCCCATAATTCCCAAGTATTATGAGAGGGACCCAAAGGGACCCAGAGGGAGATAACTGAATCATGGGGGTGGTTCTTTCCCATGCTGTTCTCATGATAGTGAATAACTCTCACAAGATCTGATGGTTTTATAAAAAGGAGTTCCCCTGCACATGCTCTCTTTTGCCTGCCGCCATGTAAGACTTGACTTTGTTCCTCATTCACCTTCAGCCATGATGGTGAGGCCTCTCTATCCATGTGGAACTGTGAGTCAATTAAACCTTTTTCTTTTATAAATTACCCAGTCTCAGGTATGTCTTTATTAGCAGTATGAGAATATGCTAATACAGTACGTAAATATGGTCTGGTATTTTATTTTCATCTTATATTTTCTTTAATTCCTCAAATTAACCATTGTTGTTATCACTTAGTACAGGTAATATTTGTTTTGATTTTCCCATGTACTAACCTATACTGCCTCCCTCCCCAAACTTAACTCTAGAGAAACTATAAAGGGAAACATAAGCCTTGAGAACTAATAAAATATCCTTAAACCTCACTGTGAAGACATGAATGTATGTACGTGAAGTGGAACAGGGGGCTGCACCTGGTGCAGACATTAGTTGGAGGCAGCAGCGAGAAGAATGGTTAGGAAAAAGAAGTTTATGTTTTGGTTTTGCCTCTACACTGCATTGCTTTGAGATAATAATTGCACTACAATGAGAGTAGACGTGTATGACAATAGGGCTAATATCAGAGTAGCCAAGTGAAATATAAAGTACTATAAAATTATGAGCAAGTGGGATTTATCTCATCAATACATCAGAAAATCTATTCATGTAAATCACCACATAACAGATTATTGGATTATATTACAATTGATGAAGAAAAGTATTTGATAGGTTCAATATCTCCTTTTGATTATGTAAAAAATCCAGAAAACTAGGATACTTGATATTCAAAAACCTACAGAAAATATCATATTTAATGGAATAACATTAATTACATTCCGGTTAAGACCAAGAAGAGAAAACTGAAGCTAGTCAACACCATAGTTTAACACAGTACTGCAGGTCCTGGCCAATGCTATAAACAAATAAGAGGTTTGTGTATTAGAAGACCTTAAAATCATTATCACTTGAAAATTATATAGTCATTCACATAGAAGAATCAGTAGAATCAGCAAATCATTAAGAATAGTTAAGCAAAATTATTAAATACAAAATCAACATTTTCCCATGCTAGAAATAACAAATTAAATATATACTTTTAATAAGATACCATTTGCAATTGCCTCAGAATAATATCCAGGGATTAAGTTAATCAGGGAGGCCCAAGACCTCTATGGAGGAAATGACAAAATTCTAATAGAGGACACAGATGATCTGAATAGAGATACATTCAATGTTCTTGAATGGGTTGACATTATAAATATATCAATTATCCCCAAATTAATATTTAAACTTAATGTAATCTCAGCCAAAATTCCAGTTGAAAATTTTAAGTCAATAAACGTACCAAAATGTATGCAGTAGAATAAGGGTCCACAAATTGTTATGCCGACCTTAATAAGGATAAGGAAAGGGCCATAACAACATTTTCCATTTTAAAAAACTGCGATATTGGTGTAACTAATCTAATAGACCTATGGAACAAAACAGAAGTCTCAGAGATAGACACATATATATGGAATTTAATAAATGATAAAGGTAGCACCACAAATAAAAAGAAAATAAAGGATCATTTAGTAGGTACTATTGAGAAAACATACTCTCCATAGGAAGAAAATAAATGACTTTAAAAAGTCTCTGCCCCAATGCCTGTCCCTATTGCCAAAAGCAGGACTGAGAACTCCATTTTGACCAAGATTCCTTCCTTTTTAAATAAACTGTCTTAAAAAAACACAAAATAATGTTTCCCTAATTGCAACATGTTTAAAAATGTTAAATATATGGCATTTTAAACTACATACAAGGTCAAATAACTTTTTTGTTCTGGCACAACTTTGCGGTAAGTAAATCAGCCCCTTTGCAGTCTTACAACTTTTATTTCAGTGCCTGCAAGTCCTACCACCACTGGTTAATATTTTTTAATGCAATATATTTTGTCAACTGGTTGTAGAACGTACCAATACCATTTTAATGAAGAAAATGTGAACAAAACACAACTTCTTTGATGTCTCACCAAGCTTCCAATTTAAAAAAAAAAAAAAAAAAAAAAGTGGAGATGTGTGCTTGATCATATCTAATCACCACTTAATCTTAACTGAAACCCTGTGGAATAAGAAAGGAACTCACTCATATTTTCAGTCAAATGACAATAAATATTAGTAACTGGCCCTTCTCTACTTATCCCTACTGTGATCACATTTCCCTTTATCTCATTCAGTGACAGACAGGGAAGCACACTGGAGGCTGGGAGATATTTCTTCTGGCTTTGTAGCCACATGTTTTACATAGTGCAGAATTCTCCCTACCAGAAAAATAATCATCCCACCAGTTACTGTTCATTTTATTAACTGCTTGAAGTTTAAAGCTGGAACCTTTTAAACTTTGTGAAAAAGTTTCAAAGTCCTGAAAATAATCTTTTTGTGGTCAAAACTATTGAAATCACTGGAAACTCCAATCTTTGGAAAACCTTTTACTCTAAATGTTCAGGTATAATTTAGGTGGAAGGAATCAAAATAATGTTCACTCCATTTCCAAAATGCTCTCCCTGAGATTAGAATTCAAGAATTTCCTAAATATCTCCTCAAAATTTTGTCCTTTTGCCCCCTTTTTTGCCTCTCTTCTTTCCTCCTGAAAATCCTGTTTTAAAAACACAAATGGTCTTCTTTTGACTATTATGTAACTATTTTAATGCAATTGAGAAGTTAATAATGACATAAGAATTTTACAGAATTTAATGAAAAACATCCGGCCTTTGAATTTATAGATTGGAGCCACTTATGAATCATGTTCTAGTTTCCAGGGTTTACTGTTTCTTCACTATCTTATAAAGTGAACTAGGTGGGAATGATTCCATCTCTAACATTTCTAAGAAACTTGTTATAGTTTCCGATTTTTTGATATACCATTAATTGGTTAAACAAACACTTACTAGGAAAATAATTCTTAAAAGTGTATGAGAATGTCTAAAAGAGACCTCAAACTTGTATGTGGCAGGAAAGAGGGTGGTGTTGGCAAAGGGTTCCCTAAGAAACCTTGTCCGTGAATGGTAAATTGGAATTTGCCAAGGTCAGTGAGCAGAGAAGGGAGGTTCAGGGAGTCATTTCATTTAGTTATCTGGGGATATTAATTAAATCTGGTTAGTCATATTTCAAATTTGTATTGAGCTCCTACTAGGTACCAGACGCTTTGTTAACTGTTAAAAATACAGTAACGAACAAAGCACATTAAGCTCCCAGCCCTAGTGAATCTTATAATCTAGTGTGGAAGTGTTATGAACACATAAATTGTCACATTGAGAAGTACTACAAAATAAATAAACAGGATGCTGTGTCACAGAATAACAGGAGAGAACTCTTGAAGAGAAGAGGAGACTTTTAAGATAAATGTTAAGAAGTCAGCCTCTGGGAAATTGCATTTCAGGCGGCATACAAAGGTCCTGATACATTCGTGAGGTCAGTGCACAGTAACGAGGCCCACATAGCTGGAGCATGATTGGTTGGGAGAAGAAATACAGTAGAGCTGAAGATGAAGAGGTAAGTCAGGGTTTATTCTAAGTGAGATGTTTTAAGGAAGCGATGACATGATAATGTATGTCTTTAGGTCACTTGACTTTGACATGCGGAGTATAGATTGGAGAAACAAATGTTGAAGCAAGGCCAGTTAGGAGGCTATTGCAGCAGTCCAAACAACAGAGGATGGTGGCTTGGACTAGAATGGTGACAGTGGAAATGGAAAAATGAGACAGTGTTGAGGTAAATTCTGAAAACAAAGCTAACAAGTCTTACTAATGACTTGAATATAGAAAATAAAGTTAAAAAAAAAAACAAAGATGACTCCCTGTTTCCTGTCATGAGCCACTATCTTCTATGAGTAAGAATGTGCTTGAGGACAGGGTGCAGAATCAACAGTTGTTTATTGACCATTTTAGATTTGCAGTGTCTGAGATATAGCAATGTGATGTCAAGCAAGCAATTGACTACATAGATTTGAACCACTGAGGAAAGGGTTGAGCTAAAGATAAGGGTTATATGGCTACAGATTAGCGGTTCTCAATCCTGGCTGCAAATGAGAATAACCCAGGAAGGCTTTAAAACTACTAAAGCCCCAGTCTAATATATCCGTAGAGCTTGCGACTTAATTGGTCTGGAATGGACATTGGCATTTTTCAAAAGCTTCATAGGTGACTCTATACGCAGCTAGGGCTGAGAGGCATTGACAAAACTAGAAATGGATGAGCTCTCCAAAGGAGAAAGTATATAGAGAGGTGAGACACAGAAATGAGACCTAAGGAGCAAAGTTTCTCAAAAGTATGATTCATAAGCCATCTACATCATAATCTTTTGGAGTGTTGGTTAAAGATAAAAATTCCTAGGCTTCATCCAGAACTATTACACCAGAAACTCTTGAGAATTAGCTCTCAAAATCTCCATCTTAACAAGCTTCCCAAGTGATTTTAATGTACATTAAAATTTGAGATTTATTTAGAAGTAGAATAGGAGTACCCAGGGGGATAAGAAAACAAACTGAGATACTATAAGGTCACAAAAAGCTGAGAAAAAAGAATCTTTCAAAGAGGGTGGAGTCTACTGAGATGAAAGTTGCTGAGAGGTCAAAAAAGGTGAGTATGAAGAAGTGACCATATCTGGCAACATGGAGTTCATGATGATTCAGTAATCAATCAATTTCAGTAAGGAGATGATGTAGGAAGCTAAAATAGAGTGCATTTAAGAATGAGTGGAAGGTGATGAAGTGGAAACAGCATATATATAGTACTCTTTTAAGAGACTTGGGTTTGAAGACCAGCAAAAAAACAAGCCAATTGCTTGAAGTATTGTGGGAATTGTATGGTCATTTTCAAACGGGAGATACCAGCGTGTGCTTTTATGCTGAATGTAACAATCCAGATAGAGAGGGGGAATCAAAGATTCATGAAGAATAATCACCCCCAAAAATGAAGTACTTAGTTGTTTAGAGAATATGTGCCTTTGATAAGAAGAAAGACACATCTTCCATTGTAACCATACTGAATAATCCAATAGGTATAAGCATAGTTAAGTTTGTAAGTGGGAATATTAGGAGGTTCCCAACTGACAGTTTTTCAATGAAGTGTAAGGCAAATTCATCAACTGAGAATGCAGGATAAATTTTTTTAAGGGTATAAATTACTTCTGGTTGGCCCACCAAGATAGCATTCCAGCTCAAAAATCCAGTGTCCTATAAGAACCATATTAAAGCTATTTTGTTGCTAAGGAAGTTACCTTAGTACTTTTTGGCTTAAAGTCATCTTTTTTACATTATGGGGGAAATCTGCAATTTCAACTGAGCAACTGCTAGACTTTTAAATAGATGATATTTGTTTACAAAACAAGTTTGGTAGCTGCCTACAGGTAATCATGCAGATGAACAATGTAAAGCCTCCATCTGAATTAGGATGTAATTTTCACAACAAAATATCTCTGGCCAGGTATGTGTTTAATACCCAACTGGAGGAAACTTACTTTGCATGAGATGCTATGCTAGGCAATCTGTGCAATTCTCATTTCATCTACTCTATTCTATGTAGTACTGTAGCCATGTAGAGGGGTGAAATTAACATAAAGTTTCATAGCTGGTCAAAGAAATGGGCATTAAAGCATTTGTCTGACCGCAAAGCCTGTACTCTGCACAATATATAACAGCATTTACTACATTTAAGGTTCAGCAAATGCAGTAATGAATGATGTCCAATGCCTAGAGAAAATAACAATCTAGGTGCATTAATGTATTCCTTGCCTGCTAGGAGGCTCATAACTAAATTTTAAACAAAATCATAATAATTTACTTTAGTTTGGGTATTCTGCTATATTTGTTCTCTCATCCCATTCCTTACTTGGCTCTTCTTTATCAACTAGTTATATGGGATGGACATAGAGGTTATTGATTACTTTTATTTCAAACAATTTTATTATTTTTAAAAGTAAGTGAGGTATAGACCAAATAGTAAGAGTCTTAGTCTGTTGGGGATACTATAACAGAATATCATAGACAGGATGGCTTATGAACAACAGGCATGCATTTCTCACAGTTCTAGAGGCTAGAAAGTCCAAGATCAAGGTGCTGGAAGATTTGGTATCTGGTGAGGGTCTGCTTCCTGGTTCATAGACTTGTCTTCTTGTTGTGTCCTTGTCAGAAGGGGTGAGGAAGCTTTCTGAGGTCTCTTAAAGATGAGGGCACTAATCATGTTCATGAAGGTTCTGCCCTCATGACCTAATCAACTCCCAAAGGCCCCACATCCTAATACCATCGCACTGGGGGTGGTTAGCATTTCAACATATGAAATTGGGGGAGATACAGACAGTCAAGAGTATTCTGCCACTGACCCCCACCAAATTCCTGTCCTTCTCACATGCAAAATACATTCATTCCATCCCAATAACCCCAAAAGTCTTTACTCATTCCAGCATCAGCACAAAAGTCTATAGTCCAACATATCATCTAAATATCTAAATTAGATACAGGTGAGACTCAAGATACGATTCTGAGGAAAATTCCCCTCCAACTGTGAATATGTGAAATCAAACATGTTATGTACTTCCAAAGCACAATGGCATATGAGTCTGGGTTCTACAGAGAAACAGAACCAATAGGATATATAGACATATATAAAAAAGAGATTTGTTATGAGGAATTGGCTCACACGATTATGAAGGCTGAGAAGTCTCATGATCTGCCATCTGCCCAGAAGCCCACATAATTATGGAGGCTGAGAAATTCCACGATCTAACATCTATCTGCTCAGGAAAGCTAACAGTGGACTCCAGGAAACTGTCAGCAGAGTAAACAGACAACCTACAGAATGGAGAAAATATTTGCAAACTATGCATGTCACAAAGGTCTAATATCCAGCATCTATAAGGAATCTGAACAAATTTACAAGAAAAAAAAAAAAAAACATTACAATGTAGGCAAAGGACATGAACAGACATTTTTCAAGATAAGATATACATGTGGTCAACAATCATATGAAAAAAAGCTCACCATCACGGATCATTAAAAAATGCAAAACAAAACCACAATGAGATGCCATCTTATGCCAGTCAGAATGGCTATTAATAAAAAGTAAAAAAATAACAGATGCTGGTGTTGTTTCAGCAAACAAGAAACACTTATACACTGTTGGTGGGAATGTAAATTAGTTCAACCATTGTGGAAGACAGTGTGGCAATTCCTGAAAGATATAAAAACAGAAAACAGATATACACACTTTTCAAAAACAAATATAACTTAATCCACAAACAAAGCAGGTATAATTAATTCCTTAGAAGGGACACAGAACTTTATTTCCCACAGGCGATATGGTAGAACAAACATTCTTTGATGTGGCAAAGACTTGGAATCCTAGATTTTACACCTACAACATGCGTAAACTTGAGCAGATTACTTAACCTCTGGCCTATGTTTCCTCATCTGTAAAAGTAGGATAATGAGAGTACTCTTCTCATAGTGTTATTCTGAGGATCACACGAGATAATGCTTAAAGCATACAGTACAATGCTATGTACATATGAATTAATAAGAACTCATTAAATCTTGGGTTTTATTATTCAGCAGTCCCACTTCATCCCTTTAGCAATAAAACATACTTCTATCAAGTCTGCCTAAAAGACACTTAGGTGTAGGTCGTAGGACTAAAGATATTTTGTGGCATTCTTCTCTTTTATTCCTGTGGATCAACCAGACTGAAAAGTACATTAAACCAGACTGAAGCAACATTAAAGAGACATGTTGGTTTATAAAAATATCTAGTGGAGAGAAAAACATTTCCATTTGCATTTATCAGCAGCAGGTTTGCCATAGGAAGAAAGAGAAAACAATATATATGCACACAACATCAGAACACCCAAATACATAATGCAAATAGTAACAGAACTGAAGGGAGAAATGGATAGCAATACAATAATAGTAGGGGACTTTGATACCCCACTTGCAACTATGGATAGACCATCCAGACAGAAAAATCAATAAGGAAACAGTAGACCAGGACAACACTCTAGAGCAAATAAACCTAACAGACATATACAGAACATTCCATCCAACAGCAGCAGAATACACATTCGTCTCAAGTGCACACAGAACATTCTGCAGGATAGGTCATATGTTAAGCCACAAAATGAGTCTTAAAAAATTTAAGTATGAAATATTATCAAGCATCAATTCTGACCACAGTAGTATGAAACTAGAAATCAGTAATGAGGGAAACTGGAAAATTCACAAATGTATGGAAATTAAACATCACACTTCTGAACAACCAATGGGTCAAAAAACAAAAAGGAAATCAAAAAATAAATGGAGACAAAAAATATGGGAACACAACATACTAAAATGTATTGGATGCAGCAAAAGCAGTTCTAAGAGAGAATTTTATAGCGATAAATGCCTACATTGAGAAAAAGAAAGATCTCACATAAAACATCTAAATTTACACTTTAACAAAGTAGAAAAAGAAGAATAAATTAAGCTAAAAGTTGGCAAAATGAAAGAAATAATAAAAAGCAGAGCAGAAACAAGGCAAATAGAGACCAGGAAAACAAGAGAAAAGATCTGTGACACGAACAAGTTAGCATACTGAAAAGATAAACAATTTACAAATCTTAAGAAAGATTAAAACATGGCAAAAGACTCAAATAAATAAAATTAAAAATAAAAGAGGAGAACTTACAACTGATACCACAAAAATGCAAAGAATCATAAAAGACTATGAACAATTATACTGCAATAAATTGGATAACCTTGAAGAAATGGATCAACTCATAAAAATACACAACTTACCAAGAATCATGAAGACATAGAAAATTGAAACAGATCAATCAAGAATAAGATTGAATCAGTAATAAAAAACCTCTCCATGAAGAAAAGCCCAAGAACAAAAGCCTTCACAGGTGAATTTTACCAAACATTTAAAGAAGAATTAACACCAATCGTTCTCCAACTCTTCAAAAAAATAAGAGACGAGAATACTTCTAAACTCATGTTACAAGGCCAACATTACTCTGATAGCAAAGCCATACAAAGAGAGTACAAGAAAAGAAAATTAGAGGCCAATATCCCAGTTGAATATCCTCAATAAAATAGTAGTAAACTGAATTCAACAGCACATTAACAGATCACACATCATGATTGAGTGGGATTTATCCTTGGGATATGAAGATGGTTCAACTTTCACACATCAATAAATGTGATGAACCACATTAACAGAATGAAGGACAAAAATCATATGATCATCTGAATAGATGCAGAAAAAGCATTCAACAAAAATTTAACATCCTTTTGTGATTAAAAAAACTATCAACAAATAAGGTGTAGAAAAAATGAAACTCAACATGATAAAAGTCACCTATGACAATCCTACAGTTAATATATACTCAATGGTGAAAAGCCAAAAGCTTTTCCTCTAAGTTCAGGTACCAAATAAAGATATCTACTCTCACCACTTCTATTCAAGATGATCCTGGAAATCCTAGCCATAGTAATGAGGCAAGAAAAAAAAAAGATATCCAAACTAAAAAGGATAAAGAAAAATAGTCTCTTTGCAGATGACATAATCTTATATATAGAAAACCCCAAAATCTCCACCAGAAAACTGTTAGAAATAATAAATTCAATAAAGTTGTAGGATACGAAATCAACATACAAAAATCAGTTGCATTTCTATACACTAACAATAAACTATTGAAAAAGAAATAAAACAATCCCATTTACAATAGCATCAAAAATGAATAAACAAAATACTTAGGAATAAATGTTTAAAAAGGAGGTGAAATATCTGTACAATAAAACTATGAAAAATTGATTGACTAAGACACAAATACATGGAAAAATATCCTGTACTCATGAGTTGGAAAAATTAATTGTTAAAATGTCCACACTACACAAAGTGATCTGCAGACTGAACACAATCCCTATCAAAATTTCAGTGACATTTTCCATAGAGATCAAATGAAATAATCATAAAATTCATATGGAGCCACAATACACCCAGAATAGCCAATACAACTCTTACCAAGAAGAACAAAGCAAGAGGCATCATATTACCTGATTTCAAAATATACCACAAAAGCTATAGCAATCAAAACAGCATAGTACTGAAATAAAAAGAGGCACATCAACCAATAGAATAGGATAGAAAGCCAATAAATAAGCCTACACATCTATGGTCAACTCATTTTTGACAAAGGCCCTACAAACACATAATGGGAAAAAAACAGTCTTCTCAATAACAGTGTTGGGACAACTGGATATCAACATGTAGAAGAATGAAACTGGACCCTAATCTCACACCATATATAAAAAACAACTCAATATGGATTAAACACTTAAATGTAAGACCTGAAACTGTAAAACACTAGAAGAAAACATAGGGGCAAAGCATGTAAACACCAGTCTGGACAAAGAATTTTTGAATATGACCCCAAAAGCAAAAATAGACAAATGGGATTGCATCAAACTAAAAAGCTCTGTGCAGAAAAGAATCAATGAAGTGAAGAGACAACCTATGGTATGGAGAAAATATTTGCAAACTATATATCTAATAAGGGGCTAATATCCAAAATAAATAAGAAACAAACAGCAGGCCGGGCATGGTGGCTCACGCCTGTAATCCCAGCACTTTGGGAGGCCGAGGCGGGTGGATCATGAGGTCAGGAGATCAATACCATCCTGGCCAACATGGTAAAACCCTGTCTCTACTAAAAATACAAAAATTAGCTGGGCATGGTGGCGCATGCCTGTAATCCCAGGTACTCAGGAGGCTGAGGCAGAAGAACAGCTTGAACCAGGGAGATGGAGGTTGCGGTGAGCCGAGATCACACCACTGCACTCCAGCCTGGCAACAGAGTGAGACTCCATTAAAAAACAAAAGAAAGAAAGAAACAGGATTGCATCAAACTAAAAAGCTTCTGCACAACAAAGGAAACAATGAGCAAAGTGAAGGGACAACCTATGGTATGGAAAAAAATATTTGCAAACTATATATCTGATAAAGGGCTAATATCCAAAATATGTAAGAAACTCACTAGCAGGAAAACAAATAACCTGATTAAAAATCATCAAAGGACCTGAATAGACATTTCTCAAAAGACATACAAATGACCAATAGGCATATGAAAAAATACTCAACATCACTGATGATCAGGAAAATGTAAATCAAAACCACAATGACATATCACCTCACACCTGTTAGAATGGCTGTAATCAAAAAGTCAAAAGATAACAAGTGTTGGTGAGGATGTGGAAAAAAGGGAACCTTTGCACAGTATTGGTGGGAATGTAAAATGGTACACAGTCATTATGGAGAAACTATAGAGGTTCCTCAAAAAATTAAAAATAGAACTACCATATAATCTAGCAATTACATTTCTGGATATACATCCAAGGGAAATGAAATCAGTATCTTGAAGAGATATCTGCACTTTCCTGTATATTGCAATGTTATTCACAACAGCCAAGATATGAAATCAACCAAAGTGTCCTTTGACGGAAGAATGGATAAATAAAAATTTTCTATATACACATATACAGTGGTATACACATACACAAAATGAAATATTATTCAACCTTAAAAAAGAAGGAAGTTGTGTCATTTGCAATGATACAGATGAACCTGAAGGACGTTACGCTAAATGAAATAAACCAGGCGAAGAAAGACAAATACTGCATGATTTCACTTAGATGTAGAATCTAAAACAGTCAAACTAGGCATATAACTAAACAGTAGAATGGTGGTTGCCATGTTCTGAATGTGTCTGCCTCCAAAATTCATATGTTGAAACCTAATTCCCAGTGTGACGGTACTAAGAACCTGGACTTCTGGAAGGTGATTCGTTTATAAGGATGGAGCCCTCAGGGAGAGGCCAAGATAGCTGACTAGAAACAAATGCAGTTGGAGGCTCCCACAAGAACAGAAATGATGAGTGAATCCTGCACAGGCAACTGAGGTATACAGGTTTTCTCACTGGGACTGAGGAGGTGACTGATGCAACCCACGGAGAGCAAGGAAAAGCAGGGTGGTGCAATGACCTACCTGAGAGCCACACAGGGCAAGAGGAGCTCCAACCCTCAGCCAAGGGAGGTAGTGAGTGATCCTGCTATCCCACGCAGGAAACCAGATTTTTCCACAGATTTGTGCAACTCAAGAATCAGGAGATCCTCATTGTGAGACCACTCCAATAGGGTCTCGGGTCCCAAGGACAGAGCTGTGCAGATTCTCAGTGACCACTTGGCTGGAGACTGCCTAAGGCCATCAAGTTCCCAGGGGGAGGGACAGCCATCATCACTCTGGCTGCCTGCCGCCTATGACTGAGCTCCTGCAGGGAGGGGCGGCCACCATCATTGTAGCTCCAGGCTGCCATTTTTCTCCTGCTGGTGCCGGGGAGACTGAACAGTTTGAAACCAGGAAGAATTCCCCACAGTGCAGCACAGTGGTTACAGCAGATCATGGCCAGACTGCTTCTTTAGGCCGGACCCTGACCTATCCCTCCTCACGGACAGGGCCTCCATGCAGGAATTTCAGCAACTGCAGCCAGGTGTTTAGGGACAGAACTCTTATCTCCCTAGGACTGAGCCCCTGTGGGGAGGAGTGGCCAAAGTCTATGCGGATCAAAAGACTTACTGTTTCCTCCTGCTGGCTCTGGAGAATCTGGGCGGTCTGGATGAGTGGGACTGCCCTCAGTGCAGCACACTCCATCTGCCAAGGGGCAGCCAGAGTGCTTTGTTAAACAGGTCCCAGATCCCATGCTTCCTAACTGGGTGAGACCCTTAAACAGGGGCCACCAGATCACCAGACATCTTATATAGGCGTGTTCCTGCTGCACCAGTGCCCGTCAGGGATGGAGATCCCAGAGGAAGAAGCAGGCAGCCATCTTTGCTGTTCTGCAGCCTCTACTGGTGACACCTCCAGGAGTGGGAGGGACTCAAGAGGATAGGCTCTGGAGTGGACCCCCAGGAAATTGCAGCAGCTATGGAAGAGGGGCCTGACTGTTAAAAGAAAAACAAACAGAAAGCAACTACAACAACAAAATCAACAAAAAAGTCCCCACAAAAAGCCCATCCAAAGCTCAGCAGCCTCAAAGATCGAAGCTAGATAAATTCATGAAGATGAGAAAGAATTGGTGAAAAAAACAATGAAAACTCAAAAAGCCAGAGTGCTTCTTCTCCTCCAAATGATCACAACACTTCTCCAGCAAGGGCACAGAACTGGGTGGAGGCTGAGATGGATAAATTGAGGAAAACAGGCTTCAGAAGGTGGATAATAACAAACTGTATAATAAGAGAGAAAGACAAGATTAGAGAAAAAAGAATGAAAAGGAATGAACAAAACCTCTAAGAACTATGGGATTATGTAAAAAGACTGAACCTATGACTGATTGGGGTACTTGAAAGAGATGGGGAGAACAGAACTAAGTTGGAAAACATACTTCAGGATATCATCCAGGAGAACTTCCCCAACCTAGCAAGACAGGCCAATATTCAAATTAAGGAAATCCAGAAAACCCCAGTAAGATACTTCATGAGAAGATCAACCCCAAGACAAAATCATCAGATCCTCCAAGGTTGAAATGAAGGGAAAAATGTTAAGGGTAGTGAAAGAGAAAGGCCAGGTCACCTACAAAGGGAAGTCCATCAGACTAACAGCAGACCTCTCAGCAGACACCCTACAAATCAGAAGAGACTGTGGGTCAATATTCAACATTCTTAAAGAAAGTAATTTCCAACTCAGAATTTCATATCTGGCCAAACTAAGCTTCATATGTGAAGGAGCAATAAAATCATTTTCAGACAAGCAAATGCTGAGGGAAACAGTTACCATTAGGCCTGCCTTGCAAGAGCCCTTGAAGGAAGCACTAACTATGGAAAGGAAAAACTGCTACCAGCTGCTATAAAAACACACTGAAGTACAAAGGCCAAGGACACTATGAAGCAACTACATCAACAAGTCTGCAAAATGATCAGCTAGGATCATAATGACAGGATCAGATTCACATGCAACAATATTAACCTTAAATGTAAATGGGCTAAATGCCCCAATGAAAAGACACAGAAGAGCAAGCTGGATAAAGAGTCAAGATGCATCAGTGTGCTGTATTCAAGAGACCCATCTCATGTACAAAGAGACACACAGGCTCAAAATAAAGGGATGGAGGAAAATTTACCAAGCAAATGCAAAACAGAAAAAAGCAGGGGTTGCAATCCTAGTTTCTGACAAAACAGACTTTAAACCAACAAACATCGAAAACAACAAAGAAGGGCATTACATAATGGTAAAGGGTTCAATTCAACAAGAAGAACTAACTATCCTAAATATATATCCACCCAATACAGAAGCAACCAGATTCATAAAACAAGTTCTTAGAGACCTACAAAGAGATATAAACTACCACACAATAATAGTGGGAGACTTTAACACCCCATTGTCAATATTAGGTCATCGAGACAGAAAATTAACAAGGATATTCAGGACTTGAACTCAGCTCTGGATCAAGTGAACCTGATAAATATCTACAGAATTATCCACCCCAAAACAAAAGAATATACATTCCTCTTGGTGACACATGGCACTTACTCTAAAATCAATCACAAAATTGGAAGTAAAACACTCCTCAGCAAATGCAAAATAAACTGAAATAATAACAGCCTCTCAGACCACAGAGCAAACAAATTAGAATTCAAGATTAAGAAACTCACTCAAAATCACAAAACTACGTGGACACCGAACAACCTGCTCCTGAATGGCTCCTGGGTAAATAATGAAATTAAGGCAGAAATCAAGAAGTTCTTTGAAACCAATGAGAACAAAGAGACAACATACCATAATCTCTGGGATACAGTTAAAGCAGTGTTAAGAGGGAAATTTATAACACTAAATGCCCACATCAAAAAGCTAGAAAGATCTCAAATTGACACACGAACATCAGAACTAAAACAACTAGAGGACACACAGTGAACAAACCCCAAAGCTAGCAGAAGACAAGAAATAACCAAGATCGGAGCAGAACTGAAGAAGACAGAGGCATGAAAAGCCATTCAAAAAATCAACAAATTCAGGAGCTGGTTTTCTGAAAAAGTTAATAAACTAGATAGACTGCTAGGTAGACTAATAATGAAACAAGAAGAATCTAAGAGAGACAATAAAAATGATAAAAGGGATATCACCACTGACCACTCAGAAATACAAACAACTATCAGAGATTACTGTAAATACCTCTATGCAAATAAACTAGAAAATCTAGAAGAAATGGATAAATTCCTGAATATATACACCCTCCCAAGACTGAACCAGGAAGATGGAATCTATGAATAGACCAATAACAAGTTCTGAAATTGAGGCAGTAATAAATAGCCTGCAACCAAAAAAAAGTCCAAGACCAGATGGATTTACATCTGAATTATACCAGAGAGATACAAAGAGGAACTGTTGCCATTTCTTCTGAAACTATTCCAAACGATTGAAAAGGAGGAATTCCTCCCTAACTCATTTTATGAGACCAGCATCATCCTGATACCAAAACCTGGCAGATATACAACAACAACAACAAAAAACAAAACACTTCAAGCCAATAACCCTGATGAATATCGATGCAAAAATCCTCAGTAAAATACTGGCAAACCAAATCCAGCAGCACATCAAAAAGTTTATCAATACAATCAAGTCAGCTTCATCCCCAGGATGCAAGGCTGTTCAACATACAAAAATCAATAAAAGTAATTCATCACATAAATGGAACTAAAGACAAAAACCACATGATTATCTCAATACACACAGAAAAGTCCTTAGATAAAATTAACCATCCCTTCATGTAAAAAAATCTCCATAAACTAAGTATTGATGGAACATATCTCAAAATAATAAGAGCCATTTATGACAAAGCCACAGTTAATATCATACTGAATGGGCAAAAACTGGAAGCATTCCCCTTGAAAATCCACACAAAACAAGGATGGTCTCTCTCACCACTCCTATTCAACACAGTATTAGAAGTTCTGTCAGGGACATCAGGCAAGAAAAATAAACAAAAGGTATTCAAATAGAAAGAGAGGAAGTCAAACTGTCTCTTTTTGCAGATGACATGATCCTATATTTAGAAAACCCTATTGGCTCAGCCCAAAAGCTTCTTAAGATGATAAGCAACTTCAGCAAAGCCTCCAGAAACAAAATCAATGTGCAAAATTCACAAGCATTCCTATATACCAACAATAGACAAGCAGAGAGCCAAATCATGAATGAACTCCCATTCACAATTGCTACAAAAAGAATAAAATACCTAGGAATACAGCTAACAAGGGAAGTGAAGGACCTCTTCAAAGAGAACTACAAACCACTGCTCAAGGAAATCAGAGAGAACACAAACAAATGGGAAAACATTCCATACTCATGGACAGGAAGAAGAAATACTGTGAAAATGGCCATACTGCCCAAAGTAATTTATAGATTAATTGGTATTCCCATTAAACTGCCATTGACACTCTTCAAAGAATTAGGAAAAAAACTACTTTAAAATTAATATGGAACCAAAAGAGAGCCCATATAGCCAAGACAATCCTAAGGAAAAAGAACAAAGCTGGAGGCAACATGCTACTTGACTTCAAACTATACTACAAGGCTACAGTAACCAAAACAGCATGGTACTGGTACAAAAACAGACACATAGACCAATGCAACAGAATAGAGATTTCAGAAATAAGACTGCACACCTACAACTATCTGATCTTCAACAAAGCTAACATAAACAAGCAATGGGGAAAGGATTCCCTATTTAATAAATGGTGCTGGGAAAACTGGCTAGCCATATGCCTAAAATTGCAACTAGACTCCTTCCTTACATCTTATACAAAAATTAACTCAAGATGAATTAAAGACTTAAATGTACATCCCAAAACTAGGAAAACCCTAGAAGAAAATCTAGGCAATAGTATTCAGGACATAGGCACAGGCAAAGATTTCATGATGAAAACATCAAAGGCAATTGCAACAAAAGCAAAAATTCACAAATGGGATCTAATAAACTAAAGAGCTTCTGCACAGCAAAACAAACTATCATCAGAGTGAACAGACAACCTACAGAATAGGAGAAAATTTTTGCAATCTATCCATCTGACAAAGATCTAATATCCAGAATCTATAAGGAACTTAAACAAATTTACAAGAAAAAAAGAAACAACCCCATTAAAAAGTGGGCAATGGACATGAACAGACGCTTCTCAAAAGGACATTTATGTGGCCAAGAAACATATTAGGAAAAAGTTCAACTTCATTGATCATTAGAGAAACACAAATCAAAACCACAATGAGATACCCTCTTGTGCCAGCCAGAATGGCAATTATTAAAAAGTCAAGAAACAACAGATGTTGGCAAGATTGTGGAGAAATAGGAATACTTTTACACTGTTGGTGGGAAGGCAAATTAATTCAATCATTGTGGAAAACAGTGAGATGATTCCTCAAAGACCTAGAACCAGAAATATCATTTGACCTAGCAGTCCCATTATTGGGTATATACCCAAAGGAATATAAGTCATTCTATTATAAAGACACATGCATGCGTATGTTCATTGTAGCACTATTCACAATAGCAAAGACATGGAATCAACACAAATTCCTATCAATGATAGACTGGATAAAGAAAATGTGGTACATGTACACCATGGAATACTATGCAGCCATAAAACAGAACGATATCATGTCCTTTGCAGGGACATGGATGGAACTGGAAGCCATTATCCTCAGCAAACAAACACAGGAGCAGAAAACCAAACACCACATGTTCTTGCTTGTAAGTGGAAGCTGAACAGTGAGAACAAATGGACACAGGGAGGGGAATAACATACACTGGGGACTCTCTGGAGGTAGGGAGTGGGGAGGGAGAACATCAGGATAAACAGCTACTGCATGCGGGGCCTAATATCTAGATGATGGGTTGATAGGTGCAGCAAACCACCATGGCACACATTTACCTATGTAACAAACCTGCACGTCCTGTACATGCACCCCAGAACTTAAAATTAAATTAAATTAAATTTTTAAAAATGATGGAACCCTCATGAATGGCATTTGCGCCCTTAGGAGGCCCAAGGGAGCTTGACTGCCCCTTCTGCCATGTGAGGACACAATGAGAAAGCACCATCTATTAACCAGAAAGTGGGCCCTTACCAGACACCAAGTCTGCCTGTGCCTTGATCTTGGATTTCTCTGCCTCCAAAACTGTGAAAAATAAAATTCTGTTATTTATAAGCTACAAAAGTTATATGGTATTCTGCTATAGCACCTTAACAGACACAGTTGTTTCTAGGGTTTAGGGCTGGGGGAAATGGGTCAAAGGATATAAAGTTTTAGCTATGCAGCATGAATAAGTTCTAGATATCTAATGAACAGCATGGTGACTATAGTTACTAATATTATACTGTATACTTTAAATTTGCCAAGAGGGTAGATCGCAAATGTTTCACCACCAAAAAAGAAAGGTAATACTTTGGGTGAAGTGAAGGACATGTTAATTAGCTTGATAAGAGTTATCATTTCACGACGTACATATACATCAAACATCAGGTTATACAGCTTAAATATATACAATTTTTATTTGTCAATTATACTTCAATAAAGCTAGAGAAAAAATGAAATGGGAAAAAATAAACATGTAAAATTATTTTTCAAAAAAACAACTGTTAGAACCAACTAGCAGCAATAAATATTCAATTGCAATGTTTACTACTGAGAAGTAAGCTTTAAAAATTGCTTGTAAAACATAAGAATTAAGAATAATAAATTTCTTCTTTTCTTTTTTGGGACAGGTCTCACTCTGTAATCACAGCTCACTGCAGCCTCAATCTCCCTGGGATAAGATATCTTCCCACCTCAGCCTCCCAAGTAGCTGAGACCACAGATGGGCACCACCACACCAGGCTAATTTTTGTCTTTTTTGTGAAGAAGGGGTTTCACCATGTTGCCCAGGCTGGCCTTGAAGTCCTGGGCTCAAGTGATCTGCCTGCTTCAGCCTCCCCAAGTGCTGGGATTATAGGTATGAGCCACCGTGCCTGGCCAATGATAAATTTCAATAACAAAATTTAATATTATAAATGTTCTATTTTAATGCAACAGTCAGAAACCAGTAACTGAATTCCTTTATAAAGCTCTCAAAAAAAAGACCACTTCCTATTCATCACCATATCCACAAGGCCTGCAGTACCAATACCTGGTATGTAGTAAGAGCTGAAAACAGTGTTTCAAATTCACTAATTCAGAATTATTTTTTCACAGTATAATAATGTTACATATTGCAAACAAATGGTCATACATAAAAGCTTCAAAGATTTGTAAAAAACAAAAATCATACATACAAAGTAAGTTTTAGTAGAGTGGGTAAATGATCCAGGGATGGTTACAAAAAAGTTCAGTCCTTAAATAATTGTTCAAATCATATTTCTGGGCCTTGGTTTCCTAGCCTGAAGAATGAAAACATGGCAATACCCAAATTCTGTAATTCTTTTATGGTTTTAAATTTTTTACGATTATACTAGAAGTATCATAAACTCTATCTTTCACAATGAAAAACTGTGGTACAAAATACCTAAAACTTATGCCCATATGTTAAAATGTATATTTGTAAATATATTTTATTCACTACTAACCATGATTATATCCAAGTGTGTGAGATTTAAAATTTTAAGTTACAGCATAATATTCATTTCTACTCAGTTGTTAATCTTAGATGTTAAAGATAATAAATGACAGACATACATAAAGATATGTTTTATTATTTATAACTCAATTATAGAAAAAGGTTCTAGTTCAATGTTGCACATGTCTGTGCTCTTCCTTTTCATATTTAATTATTAATATTTCCATTTATTGTCAAAGTACATGAGTCATATCTTGCCATGAAAGGCATTTGACAGCTTTGGCATTTCAGGCTAACTTGGATCTTGATTTGTTTTCTAACTAGCAATATATCCACAACTTTTGTAAGGCTATTAAAATGAGTAAAATGATTCCAAATGTTTTAAATGAAGGAAATAGCGTTTCTCATTTGTTTTGTGAAGGGGAGAAATTTATCTTTATCTCAAAATTAAGCTCTGATCACAAAACATAACTATTATGTTAAATATATATTAGTTTATTTGTATATGGTCTATATTTAACATGCTATCCTGAAAAAATGATTATGTGTTCAACTTAAAAGCAAGGATAGCAAGAAAATGGACTGATCTCAAGACTATAAAAAAATTCATGTAGTTTTCTAAGTGCTCCAAAAAAGAAGGATGACATCTTTTTGCTTTAATATTTGTTAATTTAACTTGTTTAGATATATATGACCATTTTATAATCACACATACCTGTGACTAGTTTAATTTATCTTGAAAATTATACAGCTGTGTGTGTTTAAAATGATTTTTCAGAAATGAAAATTTGAGATAGTACTAATCACAACACAAAGTATACCTTTTTAAACCATAAAGAAAATCCCAAAGCCCTTAATAAAGTAGAACACATTTCAGAATAGAATTTAAAATGTTAAGTAAAGATCTTGAAACATCTCTTAAAATATCAAACTACTATACTATCGTACAGTAAATAGATATTACTACAGCACTTGAACGACTATGGGGCTTTATTATTCAAGTTGGCTATTGGACCAGCATCACTTGGAAGCTTGTTAGAAACGCAGAATCTCAGACGCCACACATGACCTATTGAATCAATCTGTACTTCGTTAACAAAATCCTTAGGTGATCCATATTGATTCATATAGATTTCTTAAAATCCAAAGTTTAAGAATCACTGCCCTAAGGTATTATTTTAATTACTACTTCATAAATTATACAGGATCACTTTGTGTTTATTTGAATTGGAAATGAATATCTGAAGTTTTCTAATATTCAATTCGCTATTGAAAAATCTATTTCTATTTATCATTTACATATATACATACCCAATACATTTCTCACCTATTTAGGTAGATAATTGATACATATCAATGGACTAGAGTAAAAATAAATTTATTTTTCTCTAACCATAAATGGCAGGGTACTCAAAATAAAGTATCCAAGAAATGAGGAAAATATTATGCAATAACTTAAATTTTAAAATGACCACATTTTAAAGAAACTTCTGTTTTTATTTTGGTAACTTTCAAATTATTCAATCACCAACCTTCCATCCTAAACTCTTTATGTAAGAATTCTCATAACTTCTAAACTATGGCTTTCCAATGCAAATGCAATAAGATTCTTTTTTGCTAAAACAACTGGAGCCTTACATGAAACACACACACACACACACACACACACACACACACACACACGCTACTGTGGAAATTCTAAGCTATTTAAACACTGTAAGCATAAGGATATTTTTCATGTTTTGAAATACCAGATTAGAAAAGTTTATGCCTTAAGAAATAGATGACATTGATATTTTCCAATTTACCAATTTCAGAATATATCTGGGCATTTCCAAATGAATCTAATATACAGTAATATATCAGTACTCTGGAGTGCTCTGGATAGTGACATAGGTTCCTGAGAATTCTAGGACCATTCCATGTAGTGTACCAAAACTGTAGATTTACTGAAGGAGGAAACAAGTTTAGTACCATTATCTAAAGATAATTCAAAATTCTGTGATAAACTTAGAATCATTTTCAAACAACTTACACCAAATATTTACTTACTTAAGTACTTGTTTAAATCTGAAAGTTTAGGATGAGTAACTATAAAACAGCAAATAATATTATCTTCAATAACATTTACCTGGATGACTTTCTACTTGTAGGGTAAATCACAATTACAAATTAATAATATTTTAATAAAATATGTGGATTTTTAAAATATTAAATTTACCTGAAAAAAGAAAGATTAATTTTTAATCATATAGCTTAAGGGCAATTCAATAATATACCTTTCACTAAAACTACAATAAAATTAATCACAATTGGCTGGGCATGGTGGCTCACGCCTATAATCCCAGCACTTTGGGAGGCCACAGTGGGCAGATCACCTGAGGTCAGGAGTTTGAGACCAGCCTGGCCAACCCCATCTCTACTAAAAATACAAAAATCAGTTGGTGTGGTGGTGTACGCCTGTGGTTTGAGCTACTAGGGAGGCTGAGGCAGAAGAATTGCTTGAACTCAGGAGGTGGAGGTTGCAGTGAGCCAAGATCACTCCACTGCATTCCAGCCTGGGTGACAGCGCAAGACTCTGTCTCCAAAAAAAAAAAAAAAAAAAAAAATCACAGTTTTACCTATTCTACATTTATTTAACATAAAGTTATCTTATATTGGCTGGGTGCGTTGGCTCACACTTGTAATCCCAGTACTTTCAGAAGCCAAGGCGGGTGCATTAACTTGAGACCAGGTGTTCGAGATCAGCCTGGCCAACATGGCAAAACCCCATCTCAACTAAAACTACAAAAATCAGCTGGGTGTGGTGGTGCGTGCCTATAGTCCCAGTTACTCAAGAGGCTGAGGCATGAGAATCGCTTGAGCTGGGGAGGTGGAGGTTGCAGTGAGCTGAAATTGCACCACTACACCCCAGCCTGGGTGACAGGGCAAGACTCTGTCTAAAAAAAACAAAAAACAAAAAATTTCTCTTATATTTATGCTATATAGTTTATCTTACATAAAGGCAATACTATTTGGTGAGGATATCATAAAAAATTATTGTTATTTAAGGAAAATATTACCTACTGAAAATGACATATTGTGAACCCTGAATATCTGAGACAAGTCTTAGTTAATTTAGACAGTTTGTTTTGCCAAGGTTGACAACACAGAACACTCCAAAAGGGATGAGTGATGCCTTTGTTCTGAATTTTTTAAAGGGGTTCAAGTTATTAGAAGCCTCCTCTAGATTTTTTTTTTTTTTTTTTTGGTACTGCAAATGGCAAAAAATAGGGTGGAAGAAAAGTAAATGAAAGAATGTTTGTTTTTCAAGACAGGAAGCAAATACAGAAACCAAGTGCACGGTTTTTGTTTTTTTGTTTTTTCTCTTTTGCAGCTGCAAGGAATTTTGGACAAATTAGAGAGGCTATCTTACCCATAATTTGGAATTCTCACTCAAATTTGACGAAATCAGGTAGAGATGGTCAAATCTGATGGGGGAAAGGCAGGAACAACCAACAGCAAAAAAAACCCCAACAATATGATCACTAAGCACTCTAATGGTAAGGAGAAATTAAAACCAGCTGGTTGTTAATTTTAGTCAGATCAAAACCCCAATTCAGTTACTTACCTAGAGATGGGTCTCAGGCTGAACAATGCGCTCTACACATCCTAAAAGCAGGAAAAAACTCAAACCTATCTTCCCTGTTGGGAGCAAGCTCAGACTCCATAAAGGATTACCTGCTTTCCATTGTCATGGAAGCAGGAAATCTTGCCTTCCTTGTTGGGAGCAAGTAAAACTCCAAAAAAGGGAATCATACAGCAAAATAAACTTTAGATTTTGACCAGATTTTGGGAGATCAGGGATTCTCTGGAAGGGGTGCTCCCAGACCTCCACAAATTGCCTTATGGGTTTGAGCCATACGGTTAGCTCATGTTGGTACCAAGCACCAATAAGAGATTTGTCAAAGGTCAGGGGTACCTCCACTCAGAATCCCTTCATGGTTACCAAATGTGAACCCTGAATATCTGAGACAGGTCTCGGTTAATTTAGAAAGCTTATTTTGCCAAGGTTGAGGATGGTGCCTGCGACACAGCCTCAGGCAGTCCTGACGACATGTGCCCAAGGTGGTCAGAGCACAGCTTGGTTTTATGCATTTTAGGGAGACACAAGACATCAATCAACATATGTAAGACAAACATTATTTCAGTCCGGAAAGGTGGGAAAACTGGAAGCGGGGAGGGGGCTTCCAGGTCATAGGTAGATAAGATACAAATGGCTGCATTCTCTTAAGTTTCTGATTAGCCTCTCCAAAGGAAGCAATCAGATAGGCATTTATCTCAGTGAGCACAGTGGTGACTTTGAATAGAACTGGAGGTAGGTTTCCCCTAAGCAGTTCCCAGCTTGACCTTTCCCTTTAGCTTAGTGATGTTGGGGCCCCAAGATTTATTTTCCTTTCACAATATAAAGTGAATCTGGACCTTTAAACCATTTACTTTGAATATTCTCTCTAAGTCTGGCTATTTTTCTACACTAGGGAACACAGACACCATCTATCAAATGCTGATAAAAAATGGATGATATGATGGTAAGAAAGGAGGTAGAGAGGGAAAAGAGAAATATCAGACTTAAAATTTTGTCTTTCAACTTTATCCACAGTTTGCATCGGTAATATACATTTAAGTGTTCCATTTATTTTTAAATGCATCAGAAAATCAATTATGATAGATCTGTGACAAATACAAACATTTCTGATTTATTCAAAAAATTCAGTTAAAAAAGTCATTAAACTAGCATTCTGAAAGATAATTATTAAACAAATGGTAATGCATTTTTACTTCTTATTTCATTTCTAACATACCCAATGTCACTTCTTTCTTGTGCCATACAGTAATAAAATGTAACAGAAATAGCTATCTATTAAATTTTGGGGGCCTAATAAAATATTTTTGATTATTTAACTATCATTAAATCACAAATCCCACTCAAGTAATGAAAATCATTCTTAATTCAATAACTGATGAAATAGATAATAGCCATAAAAGCATTTAGAATAAATTTTACACTTAGAAACTACTAAAAGAAATACATCAGAGCCTTGGTATAACGTTGTAGGGGACTATGCTGTGAAACTGCTTTAGAGGTGGTGTTGCCATTTGCCACAAGAGTAAATGAACTGCCATGATGTGGACCTCAGATAAGCCCATCTTAAATTGAATTTTGCTTTGCAGTAAAGAATGCTACAGTGAGGTTCTGCTGTATTTTCTTTTTAAAGGAATAATTAACTGACAAGTAAGTGAAATGCAATAAGAAAATGGCCTACAATTTCACTACTACTTCAAAGATATGAAACAGGACAACACTTCTAAAATAATTAACACTAGATTGATTAATCAGAGACTATCATAACACCTACGAAAGCAGTATGAATGATTGCTGTGTTTTTAACGGTCACTTAATTTGTAATGCTGTCAAATTTCTACATAAAAAGTCATTAACTAAGGTATTTATTTGCCATTTCTTACATATATTACCCAAGTTTTCACTAGGGAGAATGTGTGAGTTTTTTTTTTTTAATCCAACTAAAAAATTATCAACTAATGAGCTCAAATATTTAAAATAATAAATTACTAATACTTTAATTCTTAAACCATACAGTCATAGAAGCTTTAATTCTTTAAAAGCTCCAATTTGACCCTTGGGGAATGTAATGAACACATCTGATTTCTAAAGCCAAAATTTAATTCTATGGCTTCATGCCAACTGATCAAAAAAAGTATATTTGTTCCTATACCATTTGGCACACTAGTTTTTACCTTTTATATATACCCTTTGAAATACCCAGGCCAACAGTTTTAATAACTTGCATCCATATTAAGAGGTAAGAAGTGCAAATGATCACATACTTAAGATATGATGCTTGCTTGGTTACTGCAAAAGTAATTATTAAGATTCTTCTATAGGAAACTCAGTTATTCATTACAGTAATGTTTTTGAAAAATTCCTGTAATACCACCAATGTAAATTTACCCATGTGTAAGTTAAACAAGGACTTTGTGTAACATAGTATCTCATGAAAATATTTATAGAAGAGTCTGTGTTTAATTTAACATCAAAGTAATTGAAGATCACAAGGTTTACAGGATTCACAAATGGCCAGATTTTGAGTAAAAAGCTATTCCTCAACTGCTGCTCTCTGAATATAGCTAAAGGCAGCACTGATATAATGCTGCTCAAAGGCAAGATATAAACCCAAACTTTGGCAGTTTTATCAAAATGTCCTTGATAATTAGTACTCCACTAGTTCTCAAAAACTTTACTGCTTTGCGTAGCATTTTCAATACAGAAATAAAATACTCTTCAAATAATACATTTTAAAAGATGATTAAGTTTCACAAAATTAAATATCATAAATTAACCATATTAACATTGGTATTTTTGACAACATGAAATAACCAATTTAAGGGAAACTGCAATGGACTAACTAAAAAACCACAAATGTCACAATGTGAGGCTCATTTAAATCCTCACATATTACTGACCCTACAAAATCTACTAAAATATTTTAAAGTTCCATTGACTCTATTTAAATACATTTAAAAAATTGCAAAAATGCTTAAGACTATATAAGAGTCATCAATTACACAGGCACTTCACATGTAAACAATCTACAGTACAACTGAAAATATTTTGGCACCAACCTATAATACTAAAAGAATTTAATATAAAGCCAGAATTGTTTTTTCTATGCCTTTTTTTCTAGAAAACTAAGACCAAAGATTGAAGAAATTGTGTATAAATTAGAATTAGAAGTGTATTAAATAACTCAAATATAGAATTGCTCTAAATTGCTAAAAAACAATTACCTTTATCCAGATGTTTACTAGTATGCTATGATGTAAAAAAATTAAACCTAATGTGATTATTAAATTGAAACTACATTTTAAATTTAGTATCAGTCTGCTTTCTGAAAAATAATCAACATTATCAACTGATTTAGTAAAAAGAGAATTTGAGTTTATCAAATACTCTTATTAAACTAATCCAGTTTTCCCCCAAAAGAAGTTTGGGCAATTCAATGTTTAAGTCTGATGTTTCAATGTAATTTTTTTTAAATTCTAAGGTGTGACCTAAGGCAAACTATTTTTGATGGAATACTCTTATTCATGAATTTGAAATATTTGAAATCACTTCAAATAAATGAAACTATACACTTAAAATCTTTAAATGTTATATCAAGCCATAGAAAGATGAGATGCCTTGGTTGTTGGTAATTCAAGGAGCGCCTGAACTGTGACACCAACTTTCACAAGTCCTCGTTCTTCCAAAATATGATGAGGCAAACAAAGTCTTTCCTGGAGAAAAAAAAAAAAAAAAGGTATTTGAACATTCATTTTTTAGAAGTGTAATAACATTAAGTCAGAATTTGATTTTAAAAACATGATTTCTGTAAAATGTAAAGAAAAAAATACATAATTCTAAGTTTTCTCTTATAAATATTGCAATCTAAAATGTTTTTAGATTCTTAATTTATAGTAAGAAAAAGATTATAGAAGTTGGCCTTGTTTGAAATGCTGTCATTCTACACTTGTACCTCTTTCTCTACAAAGAAAATGTTTACAAAAGAGTTGGTCACCACTTTTGCATTTCCCATTCACTACTCAACCACTGCTATCTTACATCTAACCCTAAAGCATATGCCCACTAAAACTATTTTAGTAAAAAACACCAATGTCATCTTAAATGTCAAATGTTGCACGTGTCTAGTTGACTGCTCAGTCATATTATGCTTTTGATTAATGCCTTTCTGGAAACCTTACCCCTCCCCTGTCTTCTGTGACACCATTTTTTCTACTTCAACTTTTCTGACAGTAATTGTGCAGTAGCTTTCATTCATTAGCCCTCACTGATCCTCTTCTAACATCCCAAATGTTTCCAAGGGTTCTGTCTTCACTCTCTTCTCTTTTAGGCTATATCCTCTCTTTTGGTATTCTTATTTCCAGTTTTAACTACCCCTTCCATACTGATGACTTCCAAGTCTTTATTTCCTCCCAAGATCTCTCTATTGAGCTCCAAATACAAATATCAACTAGACACAGTCAAACGGACATCTAACAGACATCAAAATCAATGTGTCCACAACAGAATTACTTCACCAAATTAACTTGTCCTTCTGTGATCCATGTCTTAGTAATACACTATTCAATCTCCATTGACAAACCTGTGAAATATAAGAGTCTTCCTCTTTCTTCCTTACCCCCATAACCAATTCTCCAAATACTACTGATGGTATCCCACAAAGAGTTCTCAAAATTATTGCCTTATCTCCATCTTCACTGCTATATTTGTTGCCCTCTTAATATTTTGCTTATTTATTCAAATAACCACTGAAGTGTACACTAGAAAAGAAGAAAGGCTTCAAATCAATGACTACAGCTTCTACTCTAGAAACTAAAAAAAGAAGAGCAAATTGAACCAATGGCAAAAGAAAGGTGCAAATAATGAGAATGAGAGAGGAAAACAATAAAGTAAAAAAACAAAAAACAATAGATAAAAAAAAGTAATGAAACCCAAAGTTAGTTCATTTAGAAGATTTTTTTAAAATTCATAAACCTCAAGCTAGGCTAATCAGGAAAAAAAGAGAGAATACACAAATTACCAATATCATAAATAAGGGAAGTGACACCACAAGATATTCTATAAATACCAAAATGATAATAAGGAGACATTATAAACAACTTCATACTAATAGTTTGACAAGTTAGATGAAATGGATGAATTCTTTGAAAGAATAATTACATGATTCTGTATAGAGAAACTCCTAAGGCATAGAAACACACACACACACACAAACTATTAGAACTAATAAATGAGTTCTGCAAGGTTGCAGAATACAAGATCAACAAAAGAAAATCACTTCTATTTCTATAAAGTAGCAATAAAAAATTGACAGTGGAATTAAGGAAATAATGATATTTATAATAGTACCAAAGAGAATAAAATACTAAACATTTGATTTAACAAATCTAATGAAAGACTCGTACATTGAAAACAACAAAACACTGTTGGAATAAAAATTAAAAGATATAAATAAATGGAAAGATGTCTCATGTTAATGGATCACAGGAATAAATATTGTGAAGATGACAATATTCCTCAAATCATTTTACAGATTTGGTATCCCCAGCAAAATCCCAACTGGCTTTTTTCAGAAATTGACAAGCTAATCAATCCTAAAATTGATATGGAAATGCAAGGGACCCAGTATAGCCAAAACGAACTTGATACAGAACAAAGCTGGAAGACTCACACTTCTTGATTTCAAAATGCATCACAGAACTACAGTAAGCAAGACAGTGTGATACTGGAATAAGGAATTTAGTCATAAAAAACTGAGAGTCCAGAAAAAAAGCCTTACATTTATGGTCAACTGATTTTTGACAAAGATGCTAAGACAGACAATTCAATGGGGAAAAGAAGAATCTTATCAACAAACGGTGCTGGGAAAATTGGATATCCACATGTGAAAGAATGAATTTGGATCTGTACCTCATACCATGCACAAAACTGATCTCAAAATGGATCACAGACAAAAAGGTAAGCCCTAAAACTATAAAACTTTTAGAAGAAAACACAAATGTAAATCTTTGTGACCTTGAATTACACAATGTTTTCTTAGATATGATATCAAAATCATAAGCAGCAGAAGAAAAAACGAGATAAACTACACTTCATCAAATTAGTAACTTTTGTGCTGTAAATGACACCATCAAGAAAGTGAAAAGACAACCTGCAGAATGGGAGAAAATATTTGCAAGTCATATATCTCATAGGCAATTTGTATCCAGAATACGTAACTACAACTCAAAAACAAAATAAATAATCCAATTTAGAAATGAACACAGGGTTTGAATAGACATTACTTCAAAGAATATATACGAATCAATAAGCGCAAGCAAAGATGCTCAACATTATTAACTATTAGGAAAATGCAAATCAAAACCTCAATAAGATATCACATCACATACACACTAAAATAGCTAGAACCAAAAAGGTAGACAGTAACCATTGTTGGTGATGTTGTGAAGAAATTAGAACCCTCATACATTGCTGGTGGAAATGTAAAAATAGTGCAGCCACTTTGCAACATATTTTGGCAGTTTCTTAAAAAATATTATAAACACAGAGTTATCATATAACCTAACAATTTCACTGCTAGGTATACAACCAAGAGAATTGAAAACAGGTGTTCAAAGAAAAACTTATTCACGGATGTTCAAAGCAACATTATTCATAATAAACAATGAGTGAAAACAACCCAAATGTCTATCAACTGATGAATGGATAAACAACATGTGGTATGTATTTAGAACAGAACACTATTCAGCCATAAAAAGAAATGAAGTACTGATTTAGGCTACAAATGGATGAACCTTGGAAAAATTATACTAAGTCAAAGAAGCCAGACACTAAAGACCCCATATTGTATGATTTTATTATATGTAATGTCTAGAGTAGGCAAATCCATAGAAAGAACAGGGGAGGGACTACGAATGGGTAAGGGCTTTGTTTCTGGGGTGACAGAAATACTGTAAACAGATTGTTGTAACTGTTGCTGAACTCTGTGATCATACTAAAAACCATTTAACTATACACTTTAAATCAGTGAATGCTATGGCATTTTAATTATATCTCAATAAAAATATTTTCTTAAAAAAGTCAATGTATATGCCCAATCCCAGGCTTAAAAAAAGAGAACTTCAATCCATACTTTTTAACCACATACAAAAACTAACTCAAAATTGATCATAGACATGAACATAAAACTCAAGATTATAAAATTTCTAGAAGTAGACATAGGAAAAAAATCTTCGTGGCCTATCCTAGGTTTGACACAAAAAGCACAGCCCATTTTAAAAAATAAATTGTATTTCAATAACT
Source organism: Piliocolobus tephrosceles (assembly GCF_002776525.5). Classification (NCBI taxonomy): domain Eukaryota; kingdom Metazoa; phylum Chordata; class Mammalia; order Primates; family Cercopithecidae; genus Piliocolobus; species Piliocolobus tephrosceles. Next base: position 39,017,735 of record NC_045445.1, on the reverse strand, counting down.
GAAGATCCTGCTCTTTGAAAGACACTCTAAGGACAATGAAAGGATAAGACAAAGATTTGGATGTAATATTTATAAATCTGGTAAAGGACTTTATCCATAATTTGTAAAGAAATCTGAAACTCAAACATAGGAAAATAAACAACCCAATACAAAATAGACCTCAGATTAGAATATGTACTTCCAAAAAGAAGTACACTTCAAAGTACTTCAAAAAGAAGATATACAGATGGCAAATAAGCCCTTGAAAATATGATCAGCATCATTAGTCTTTAGGAAAATGCAGATTAGAACTGCCCTGGCAAGTCAGGACATACATATCACAATGACTAAAATTTTTAAAAGACTGATCATACTGAATGCCAGTGAGGATGTGGAGGAAGTGGAATTCTCACATACTGCTGACAGGAATGTAAAACGGTACAACCACTTTGGAAGAGTTTTGTATTTTCTTAAAATGTTAAGCATGCACCTACCATATGTTCCAGTTATTCCACTGCTAGGTATTTACCAAAAAGTAAAGAATGCATAAATCCACACAAAGACTTGCATACAAATGTTCACAGCAGCTTTATTTGTAGTAGCCACTAAAACTGGAAACAACCCAAACATCCATCAGCAGGTCAAGGGATCAACAAACTGTGGTATATCCATACAATAAAATACTATCTAGCAATGAAAAGCAATGGTGTATTCATACATGCAATGACACTGACAAGTCATAAAATAATTATGCTGATGGAAAGAAGATAGAAAAATATAATACATATTGTATCATTCCATTTATATAAAACTCTAGAAAGTGCAAACAATCTACAATGACAGAAAGCAGATTAGTGGTTGTTGGAGAAGGAAGGATAGGAAAGACACATGAGGAAATTTTGGGGGGCAGTAGATATGTTCATCATCTTGACTGTGGTGATGATTTCATGGTGTATGCATATGTCAAAACTGATCAAACTATATACTTTATATGCACTATATTGTATGTTAATAACTCAATATGGCTGTTAAAAATTAGAAAACATCCTAAAACAAAGAAAATTATTTTAAAAATTATTATATATTACCAATTCTGAGGTCAGAGGAAAAACACTCAAGCTAAAAATAAAACCCTTAAAACAAAAATGACATAACATTAGTGAGGCAGTGAATGCTTGTAATCCCAGTTATTCGTGAAATAGAAGTCTAGAGCTCAGGAGTTCCAGTCCAGCCTGAGCAACACAGTGAGACTCCATCTCTAAAACAAGGTTTTTTTTTAATTTTAAAAAAGAAAAAATGGCAAAATGGGAAAATCTGTATAATGTAATAGCTGGAGAAAACGTTGCTAAGTTTGCTATTTCCCCATTGGAAGACTGAGAGTAGAAAAAAGAAACAATAAACATTTTTAAGAATTAAAAATTTAAAACATCACATCAACCGAGCGCAGTGGCTTGCGCCTGTAATCCCAGCAGTTTGGGAGGCCAAGGTGGGTGGATCAGTTGAGTTCAGGAGTTCAAGACCAGCCTGGCCAACATGGTGAAACCCTGTCTCTACTAAAAATAAAAAATTATCTGGGTGTGGTGGCATGTGCCTGTAGTCTCAGCTACTTGGGAGGCTGAGGCAGGAAAATTGCTTGAACTGGGAGGCAGCAGTTGCAGTGAGCCAAGATCATGCCACTGCACTACTCCAGCCTGGGCAACAGAGTGAGACTCTGTCTCAAAAAAAAAACACCATTACATCAAGTATAGACAAGAGGTAATTAGAGAACATCATGTAATTTCCAAATTATCCAACAATTCACTGATTCTCTACACATTAAATTATGTTTACTTACTTGAGGGAAGAGGTTAAAATGGGATCTGTAGACCAGATTATTAAGACACTGTTCAAAAGACAGCTTAACAAGCACAACTTAATTGTGCTCTGATAACAATGTCATTTTTCTCCATAGTCATTCATGTAGAGGTTAGGTTTATAACACTTTACAAAGAAGCAATATTGTGATTACACATGTTCCTTATATGTTTACAATACTGCTTTAATGATTAATTGCATCTTAGTACAATTATTACATGAAACGTAAGACAATTCCTAAAAATTTCAAAGTTTGCCCAATACAGATATTATCATAATATGCTGCTATAATTTCCAATTTTGCATTTTAAATAAAATTTGAAAGGCTGTTTACACTGAATGCAAATCTTCCAATCAGAATCTATCCAATGACTTACAAAGGAGTCCAAATGTTCTCTGGAAAAAAAAAAAAAAGAAAGAAAGAAAGATGGTAACAATGGCATCACAACCAAGTTGTAAATATGGCCACTGAGTTACGTTTGGTCAGTGATGTGCATGATTTTCCAGATTTGTAGCTATTTTATAAATGACTTTAAAGGCAGTTAAAAACATTCATTAGATAACTGCTACAGTTAAAGCTGGAGCTTAGGAGAAGGTACCAAGAGAAGGCATTCATTTTCATATTCAGAAAGCATTATTCGTTGCTCTAAGAAGAATCCCAGTTTGCATGTAATAAATTCAAATTTAAGTGATCATGTTGTTAGACAAATAACAATTACCTGTGAGACACCCAACTTTTTACAAGCATCAAGAAAATTTTCTACATTTCTTCGACATTTTGCCATGCTCAGTTTGGGCTGTAAAGAGGGAAAAAATGTACTTTTAGGCATTTTTCTATGGAACTTAAGCAAAACTGAAAACTAAGTTCACTGAGGTATATTATTTAAAGACAATTTTAAGAAGCTGTATCTTCCTTTAGAGAACTAACAAACTGTAAACAAAACTTACCACTGCTGGTGATGGTACATGAATACTAGCAACAGAACGTGGCCTTATATGATTGGCTAAATGGCAAAGAACAACCCCATCCATCAGTGCAGCTCCAATGTCATCAGGCAAAATTACTTTCAACCTGGATTCAAGATTCTATAGAGAAACAGGTATAAATCAGATACTTTATCTAAACATACATGTTATATGTTTATATTACTAATTGTTGTATAATCCAAACATTTTAAGGAGCGTTGAAAATAAAATCCATATGCCTTATTAATTTTCCAAGTTAAACTCATTTCCACAAGCAGATCTGAAAGAGCAATCTGACTTACGTTGCGAAGTTGTCGTATTTGCTCTCGCTCTTCCCGTAAATGTTCCATCTTTCTTCTCATTGTAAATCCCGGATCTGCTGCCCCATATTCTTGGCGAGATGAGCGGCTAAAAGCTATAAAAACAGAAATTTCCTAACTTGTTACAAAGTTAATGGGAAGGAGCAACTATTGATGGGGAAAGAGGCATGATAAAAAGAATCAATACAAAATGACATAAAACATTATTACTTACTAATACATTCCAAATATTTTTAAAGAATATATTTGAACTCTATATGCATAATTGAAAGCAACAGGGAAGATAAGTGTTAATGATTTATACTACCTATGCATGTTCTTATTCAAACATACGTTATTAGAAACTTATGGCCCAGGTTAAAAATGATTACTGAACATACGTCAGCCTTTTATCTTTTAAAAAAGGAAATTATTCTTGAAGGTCAATACAGTTATTCAGGAATAAAAACTATAATTCAATACCTTGCCAAGTAACATGGATCCATTTTCTTTTGGGCTTGCCAAATGCGAAAAGATCCCTTTATAAAACCACAATATAATGGAGTGCTATAATTTCAAACAGTGTTTGGTCTGCTGGCAGAGTGGTCATTCTAACAGCAGTCACAGTAGAGTAGAAATAAGACTGCAGTATATCTAAGGCAAAAAGCTGAGGTTTCAGGAGCTTGAAGGTAAAGAGGAAGAAAGAAATGGGAATGGGAATTGGAAAGACAAATAAGATTAAGAGAAAATTGTTTTTAGGAGAGGGGAAAGAATTTATGTGTACTTAAAACTATGGAATCAATCCCATTTAAGCTGGGAAACTAGTTTCAAATATAATTGATAAATTTTATTTACAGAATATCTATTTACCTGATCTGGGCTTCAAGCCAAAGGGACTGTGTGAAAAACCATCAGTTCTGTCATATTCCTAAAAAAAAAAGTTAAAAGGTTAAAAATAAATAAATAATACAACTTCTTTTATTTCAAAATAATCTAGGTGCTTATTCATATCCATTCCAGTTTGGGGAAATACTTATTTTCCCTATGATTAGTGAAGAGAAAAGTAACTTGCATTTCAATTCAAGTTGATACGTTTCACTTTTAAGAGTTCAACTAATATTTGCTAGTTGAGTTAACTATACAGGCTTTAAATACTTTCATAGTAGAAAGAAAATGAAAATCATTAGTGAACTGTATAAAATAGATCGTACTTTTTGAAAGAACCAGATTGAAGTTTCCCAAAAAATGAAGTAAGCGTCAAGGAAAAGATAAGTGAATTTAGTATTACTCAGCATCTACTATAGACTTAACACCTAACAGTAGATAATCTGAAGGCAAACATATTTGTATAGGGACTGCAGAATGACAGATGATAAATATAATCTCTTATATTTGAATACATATTGTTTCAAATGTTTCACACACAGTGGTTTGCTGTGGAAAGATTTGTAGTATATTAAACAAATCTGAAGGGGGAGTTAGAAAGCTTAGGCTATGTTTTGAGCACAACATATAATTTCTCTGTGATTGTTTCTTCATCTTTCAAATGAGGTTACTGTGAAGATTAAATGAGATAACTAAATGAAACTATTGTGTAAAGTGATAAAATAATGTAACCTTAGCAGCACCTTATTTAATCTGTGCAACAACTCTGTGAAGTGAGTAGGGCTCAGCTTCAGTCACTTTTCTGCCATTTATTAACTAAGATAGTTGGGAAAGTTACCCATCTCTTCAGCTGTAAAATGATGAGGATCACACCTATTTTATGGGGCTGCTTTTAGGTTCAAATATACAGGCAAGCACTTTGTTAACAGTAAAGCATTACACTAATTGGTTTTACTATTTTCCATTCACACATGAAATTAATGCAATCAGAATTCTATAGATTACCTAAATCTTCTGTTAACATGTGATATGCAGTTCAAGTTAAACGTCAGTTGAGTTACCAAAACACATACATACTCACCACCCTATCCAAATCTACAAGCCTCCCAGTTTGTCTTCACTATTTTGGTTAAATTAATATGAATTCCTAGATGAAAATTTCACTGATCCAAATGAAATAAAAAATATATTATAAAACTCACACCTGTAATCTCAACACTTTGGGAGGCCGAGGCAGGTAGATCACTTGAGGCCAGAAGTTCAAGACCAGCCTGATCAACATGGTGAAACCCTGTCTCTACTAAAAATACAAAAATTAGCCAGGTATGGTGGCATGTGCCTGTAGTCCCAGCTACTCGGGAGGCTGAGGCACAAGAATCGCTTGAATGTGGGAGGTGGAGGTTGCAGTGATCTGTGATCGTGTCACTGCACTCCAGCCTGGGCAACAGAGTGAGATCATGTGTCAATAAAAGAAAAGAAAAGAAAAGAAAATATATATATATATAGCAATGTAAGTTATTTGAGAAATTTGGTATAAATAGTCTTCCCTGTGAGCACAGATCGTAAGATCATAAATCAAGCAAATAAGCAGTAGTCACTTATATGCTTATACTTGTAACTTAAGTAAAAGAATTACAAAAGCATCTGACAAAGACTAATTTTAAGATATCCTAATTTAAATCGTTTTCTGAAAGTATGTATACCATTTTACCTATCGTATAAATAATTTAGAAACATGTTTATAAAATTAATGTCCAAATCCATTTAAAAGTTTTGTAATGCAGATCACCCACAACAACAGACAAAGAATCCTAGCCTATTAAAAAAACAACATCACCTACATATAATGAAATATTAATAGCATCTATGTAACCAAAGTTACATGGTGAATTTGGGCCATCCAACACTTTAGGCAAAGTGTTGAATTCATCAAAAGAATGTGTAATCATTTACTTACTAATGTCAATACACTTTATGGTAATCTGAAGTGGAAGACACAGAGTTTAGAATTTTTAAAATTTATCTCTTGTTGTTAAGCAACAGAATTGAATAAATAAATTAGAAGAATCAGTCATTCAAGTCACCAGAGTATTTGATCAAGATTTCACAAACTCTAACTTTCTGATACCCATTCTTCCAAAAAGGTGTAACCTCCTGTCGATAGGAACAACCCACTGCAGGGATGTTTCTCGTGGAAAAAGGAAATTTCTTTTGCATTGGTTTCAGACCTAACTGGTTACAAGAAAAACCAAAGGCCATTGCACAATGCTGAAGTACTTTTTCAAATTTAAAATTTGAAAGTTGTTCTTAAAATCTATCATTCATTTTAAAATATGCATGAGTGAGAAAGCATAGATTTGATAAAGTGAATTCTTTTCTGCGATCTACAGACACTTCCCAATAAGAAAATCATAAACAAGTGCTAGTATCAATATTTTTAGCAAAAAATGGCATTCTTAGAACTTTTTATAGGCTAGAAGGTTTGTACAAACTGTTCTGCCATGGATTTTAAAATATAAGTGAATATTACACTGCAAAGAAAAATCAGGTTACAGAGAACTGGCAAGGAAGAATCTTATGTAAAACACAGAAAACATACAAAACATATTTTTAAAACATATAAAAACAGAACTTGTACCTCAGATGATACTGGAGATTGTGGTGACATATTAGCATTATCACTGTCTTGCTAAAACATAAAAATAAAAGGATGGAAGATGAAATTACAATACAAATGATGATTTAAACATATAAAAGGAAAACAAAAATTGTTTTGATCAACTACTAAAGGAAGAACTACTAAAGATATACCATCCAGCACATTGCCACTCTACATGTGGTCTGTGAACCAGCAGCCTAGGGATCCTCTGGGAGTTTAGAAACGCAGAATCTTAGGCCTCACCCAAGACCTAACTAATCAAAATCTACATTTCAATAAGACCCTCAAGTGGTTCGAAATATAGTACTTTAAAGTTTGAAAAATATTGTCAACATATAATAGCAGGGATGTGTTACCAACCTGAGACATGTAAAAGAAGGCATGCAAAATCTCCATCACCCGAAATCACTTTCATTTGAAAATTTACATGTATCTAATATAGGCTTATTGATAATTACAAAGAATTTAATTTAATAAAACATTAAATGGTCCATGATTTTTAAATGACTATTCTACTGCCAACCAAATATGAAAATTTTGACATTTAACTTTGAATATGCACACTATATAGAACATGTATTCATTCATTCAACAAATGATTATTGGCTACCTACTATATGTCAGACACTATGCTAGACACTGAGAGTACTGAAATTTAGTAAAATATCACCCATCCAAGGATCTTTCAGTCGAAGAGAGAAACAGATTCATGTAGACAGGTAATACAACATTCTCAGTATAATACAGAACAATGTATGGCATATTACGAGGCACAGATAAGGGGCACTTGGGGGGGATGATGAAGATGGTAGAGAAAGGCAAGTTTCCTGAGAAAGTATAAATTCAGTAAAAACTGAGTGTTTACCAGAAGAAGAAAGAAGAGAATAACATGCTAAGATGAGAGAAGAAGAACCAAAGCATGGAAGCAACAAATGTAAAGATGAGTGCAGAAAACCTCTGAGCAGTTTTGTCTTGCTGGAGGGTAAGGTGAATGGAGGGTAAGGTGAAAGAAGAGCACGATATGAATTAAGGCTGATGTGGCAAGCAGGGGCTTGATAAAAGAGGATCTAGAATTTATCTTCTAAGTTATGGGGGGAAATTGAAGGTTTCCAAGCAAGGGAATAGCCTGATTGCATCTGTGTTCTTTGAAATGACCACTCCGGCTGCAGTGAGAATGGACTAGAGAAAGGGAGAAGAGCAAGGAAGCTATTGCAGTAGTACAGGCAAGAAATGGATGGGGGCCTCCACCAGAGCAGAAACAGTGAAATAAAAGCGTAATGTATGCAAAATATTTTAGTGCACATAAACAAACAGTAAGTCTTGGCTACTGATTAGATATTGAGGCAGGCAAGAGAAAAGCGGGTATGAGGAGACAGGGAAAACAAAATGTTTTCTGTCAAAGGCAGATGACAAATATTTTAGGCTTTGTGACAACTAGCTGTTCCCCTAATCCATGAGGAATATGTTCCAAGAACCCCAGTGAATGCCTGAAACCGCAGATAGTACCAGATTCTTTATAATATATGTGCTATGTTTTTTCCTATACATACATACCTATGATAAAGTTTAATTTATAAATCAGGTATGAGATTAACATCAATAACTAATAATAAAATAGAACAATTACAATAATGTATTCTAATAAAAGTTATGTAAATGTAGTCTCTAAGTGTCTTATTGTACTGTACTCACCTATTTTTAGACTGTGGCTGACCACAGGTAACTGAAACCTTGGAAAGTGAAATGGAGAAAAAGGAGGGCTACTATACTCAAACTCTGCCACAGTAATGAAAAGGTAGCCATAGGCAAATGAGTATGGCTGCTTTCTGACAAAGCTTCATTTACAATCACATACAGTATGTCAAATTTGGCCCGTGGGTCATAATTTGCCAGAACCTGCTCCAGCTAGATGATGGAAGGTGATTCCATTAACTCAGTAGTTCTCAACCTTGGCTGGACATTAAACTTACATGGGAAATATTAAAAACTTCATTGCTCAGTCCATACCATATCATACCACATGCCAATTAAATTATAATATCTAGGGGGTATGACCCAGGCAACAGTATTGTCTAAAGCTCACCTCGTAATTTTAGTGTACAGCCAAAGTTGAGAGCCACTGCACAAACAGTTGGATATTAGTGAAAAAGTGGGTTTACAATCAAAAATTTTAAAAAAACTCAGTTTTGAACATATTTAGTCCTATTGGGTTTATGAGATATATCCAGCAGAAATTCTAAGCAGGTAGGAAGACAGATAAAAGATTGCAAGGGCTTGAACCTCTCCCAGACAAATCTGAGAGGCTTCAGCAGGTACACAGGTGTTATTCACTGAAGCTTTGACAGCTGGTGAAGACATGCTAGAGACCACACAATAGGCCATTCCCTGGGAATAACATTTAAAGGGTAAGCTGGGATCCTGTGGAGTTGGTGCAATGGAAAGCTTAGACAGGTGTGCAGGAACTGATTGTGCTCATGCACGGGTAAATATTGCCAAGCATACCCATACCAAACGTGTAATTCAGGCTTAAGCATAAATACTAACAGTGAAAATATGACCAGCTATAGCCATAGCTGACTTTTATTCATCCCAGCAAATACTACTGGAGAGGTCATGGAGAGAAATCGGCATCTGATCTGGCAGACGCCCAATCATCTGGCTCTATTCATTATTCTTCCCTGTGTGATTCTATTTCCTAAAACTGAAGACATTTTCAGAAGCCCTGCCAAGTACCCAACATGAAATTAAATACCAATCTCTCCAACAAAAATACACAAAATTTATAGTAATGAGAATATATCTTTGCAACAATGATAGGTTGCTGCAGTTTACACTGGTGCAGTAGAAAGGTTTATGGTAATGCACAAACTGTAGAAGTCGAATTTTAAATTTTAAAATAGTATGCAGAATTTGTAGAAGGAGTTCCTAAACAAAGTTCCTAAAACAAAATCTCAATTGACAACCAGACTGACTTAGAAACATAAAAGATGTGAAAGACAACACACCTACACTCATGGATTACAGGTCTAAGATGAATGATGATAAAATTCTAAAACTGAATTATTAGTAATTCCATTCTAAAGGACATATGGAAATTAAATGATCAAATTAATAACTGCATGATGATGCTCATATGTTTTTATTGTTGGACAAAAAACACGCATTAAATCAATAACAAAGAATCTGAAAAATGGATTGCATTTTACTCTCACTGAGCCAACTTCTTATAAGTAAACATTTCAAATAGTTATCTTTTCTTACCTCATCATTTTCATTGCCACTTGAACTCTTCCTCATTGATTTATACTGAAAAATATTTAAAACACATAATTTATTTTCCCTTGAACATATAAATTCTCTACTAGTAAATTATGTACAAGGTTCTTTCATATTTTGGTAGCTTTATTAAATTACCTGATAACAAATTTAAGTATATAACAAGTGTAAACAGTCCTACTACTAAAACTAACAAATATAATGCTTTCCATGTGCAAGGCCTTGTTGTAAGTACTTTACACAGATCAAGTAACATTTCTTTCTTAAGTCAAGCTATTTCCCATTCATTAAGGTGTGTAATCTGAGGGTTGTCTTAGAATTTTCCTTTTGCTTAATTCACTATATCTAACATGTCATCAAGTCAATTCTTTTTTTAATCTCTCTCAGACTTACTTCTTCAGAATTCTCACAACTACCACCCTTTTCCAGGCCCTCATTATCTTACACCTGGTCTATAATCTCACCATTCTAAGATGTCATCTATTATTAAGAAATCTACTGCTTTTGGGTTAAAAAAACACTACATTAAATGTATATATTGATTAATAATTGTAATAATGATGACAGCTAACACTTGTACTAGTGCTTGCTATATGCCAGGCACTGATTTAAATGTCTTACATGTATTAATCCATTTAATCTTCTTAACAACCCTACTACATAAGAACTATGCTTATATGTGAAAAAATGCTTAGAGTCAAGAAAATACAGTATGACAACCACTGGAATTCTTACTTCTGACTCCTCTTCACTGCAAATGATCCTACAAATCAGTGGCAGATTAACCTTCCGTTTGCAACTCATGACTGTCCTGTTGTAACACCTACTAACTTTCGGATTATGTCCAAACTTCTTTGTCTGGCATTCAAGGTTCTTTCTTTTTAAATTATTCTTATTTTTTTTTACATTTGTATATATTTATATTTGTGGTCAATTTTTTTTTATTATACTTTAAGTTCTAGGGTACATGTGCACAATGTGCAGGTTTGTTACATATGTATACATGTGTCATGTTGGTGTGCTGCACCCATTAACTCGTCATTTACATTAGGTATGTCTCCTAACGGTATTCCTTCCTCCCACTTCCCTCCACCCCATGACAGGCCCCAGTGTGTGATGTTCCCCACCCTGTGTCCAAGTGTTCTCATTGTTTAATTCCCACCTACGAGTGAGAACATGAGGTGTTTGGTTTTCTGTTCTTGTGATAGTTTGCTGAGAATGATGGTTTCCAGCTTCATCCACGTCCCTACAAAGGACATGAACTCATCCTTTTTTATGGCTGCATAGTATTCCATGGTGTATATGTACCACATTTTCTTAATCCAGTCTATCATTGATGGACATATGGGTTGGTTCCAAGTCTTTGCTATTGTGAATAGTGCCACAATAAACATACATGTGCATGTGTCTTTATAGTAGCATGATTTATAATCCTTTGGGTATATAACGAGTAATGGGATGGCTAGGTCAAATGGTATTTCCAGTTCTAAATCCTTGAGAAATCGCCACACTGTGTTCCACAATGGTTGAACTAGTTTACAGTCCCACCAACAGTGTAAAAGTGTTCCTATTTCTCCACATCCTCTCCAGCACCTGTTGTTTCCTGACTTTTTAATGATCGCCATTCTAACTGGTGTGAGATGGTATCTCACTGTGGTTTTGATGTGCATTTCTGATGGCCAGTGATAATGAGCATTTTTTCATGTGTCTGTTGGCTGCATAAATGTCTTCTTTTGAGAAGTGTCTGTTCCTATCTTTTGCCCACTTTTTGATGGGGTTGTTTGATTTTTTTTCTTGTAAATTTGTTTAAGTTCTTTGTAGATTCTGGATATTAGCCCTTTGTCAGATGGATAGATTGTTAAAATTTTCTCCTGTTCAATAGGTTGCCTGTTCACTCTGATGGTAGTTTTTTTTGCTGTGCAGAAGCTCTTTAATTAGATCCCATTTGTCAGTTTTGGCTTTTGTTGGCATTGCTTTCAGTGTTTTAGTCATGAAGTCCTTGCCCATGCCTATGTCCTGAATGGAGCCTAGGTTTTCTTCTAGGGTTTTTATGGTTTTAGGTCTAACATTTAAGTCTTTAATCCATCTTGAATTAATTCTTTATAAGATGTAAGGAAGGGATCCAGTTTCAGCTTTCTATATATGGCTAGCCAGTTTTCCCAGCACCTTTTATTAAATAGAGACTCCTTTCCCCATTTCTTGTTTTTGTCAGGTTTGTCAAATATCAGATGGTTGTAGATGTGTGGTGTTATTTCTGAGGCCTCTGTTCTGTTCCATTGGTTCTATTTAATGGTCCCCTTTACATATGCAGCATTATCTTCCATAACCCTTGGAAAAATAGATAACCAATCTGATATCTTAACCACAAACTGGGGGGTGAGCTGTATTAGAGATAATAAATACAAGACGTATTGTTCCTCCACCGTCTCTCCTATGACAACTATCACTAATCTAGCAGCATGCTCTTTCCAGGTGATCTCACACACAACCTCAATATGCCTTCAACCCAGTGTGCCAGAGAGCCACTGAATGAAATTGGCATGTGTGAAAAAATCCTATTTATCAGGCAAGACAATCACTGAAGTCACTTATTTTTGGTTTTAATCTATATGTCAATGAAACAGTGATATTTGAGTGAATATGCTAATATTTATTAAGTGCTTACTCTGTGGCAAGTGTAATTCTAAGCACTTTTATTATTAAATAATTTAATAGTTATAAAAATCATGTGAAGGAAAGTACAGGCACACCTCATCTTATTGAGTTTTGCTTTACTGCACTTCACAGATACAATATTTTTCTTTTTACAAATTGAATGTTTGTAGACACCCACTGGTGGCCATTGAGCAGATCAGATTCTGCTTGCTCAAATGCCTTACCCTACTTCCTTGGCAACCACATCCAACAAACCTGATATGGCTAGGATTGAGAAATGTGGTAAGTCACAATTGAAGAAGACAAAAAACGCAAGAAAAAAATTCACTGCCTTCCAAAGAAATGACCAAACAGGAGAAGCAAGCAGACAAATCATAATAAGGTATACATCATGAAAATGAACTGTACATTGCACAAGCATTGCCTTCATATTTTACTTTTTTTGGCTGATGAACTTTGCAAGATACAAAGAGGTTGGATCAAGTTTAAATGACTGTGCTGTTCCTCTCACATCAAAGAATCAAGAGCTACTGAAAATGAAGACTGCTTTTGCCTCTCCCTTCTGCCTGGCTAGCAGATAAGGGAAAGAATTTGAATGTTGGTGAAGGAAGAAGCAGGGTGGAATGACAGTAAAAGCTAGAGTAAAACCAAGCTGACCCAAGGTGTCCTGCAAGCTATAAAATTCAGTTTAATCACAGTATCAATTTTTTTGTTCCAGTGATTTTATTGGGATATACAATTTTTTAAATGTGCAAATACAAAGTTTTAAAATGTGCAGAAAAGGTTTGTGGCAACCCTGTATCAAGCAAGTCTATTGGTGCCATTTTTCCAATAGCACGTACTCATTTCATGTCTGTCAAATTTTGGGAATTCTCACAATATTTCAAACTTTTTCATTATTATCATATCTGTTATGGTGATCTGTGATAGTGATCTTTGATGTTTCTATTGCAATTTTTGAGAGATGACTCAAATGACGCCCATATAAGAAAACAAACTTAATCGATAAATGTTGTGTGTGTTCTGACTGCTCCACTAACAGGTTGTTCCTTATCTCCTATTCTCTGACACACAACAATATTGTAATCAGGCCAATTAATAATCCCACAATGGCCTCTGAGCGTTCAAGTGAAAAGAAATCGTATGTCTTTCACTTTAAATAAAAAGCTTGAAATGATTAAGCTTAGTGAGGAAGACAGGTAGAAAGCAGAGATAGGATGAAGCTAGGCCTCTTGCTCCAATTAACTAAGCTGTGCATGCAAATAAGTGTTGAAGAAAATTAAAAGTGCTACTCATTCCAGTGAACATAACAAAAATAAGAAAGCAAAACAGTCTTATTGCTAATATGGACAAAGTTTGAGTGGTTTGGATAGAACAGCAAACCAGCCACAACATTCCCTTAAGACAAAGCCCAGTCCAGAGCAAGGCCCTAACTCTCTTCAATCCTATGAAGTCAAGGTGAGGAAGCTGCTGAAGAAAAGTTGGAAGCTGTAGAGGTTGGTTGGTTCATGAGATTGAAGGAGAGAAGCTGACTGCGTAACATAAAAGTGCAAGGTGAAGTAGCAAGTGCTGATGTAGAAGGTGAAGCAAGTTATACAGAAGATCTAGCTAGCTAAGACAATTGATAAAGGTGACTACACTAAACAACAAATTTTCTATGTAGACAAAACAGCCTTCTATTGGAAGAATATGACATCTAGGACTGTTGTAGATAGAGAGAAGTTAATGCCTGCTTCAAAGCTTCAAAGAACAGGCTGACTCTTGTTAGGGGCTAATGCAGCTGCTGACTCTAAATTGAAGCCAATGCTCATTTAACCATCCCAAAAATCCTAGGTACCTTAATAATTATGCTAAATATTTTCTACCTGTGCTTTATAAATAGAACAGCAAAGCCTGGATGACAGCATATCTGTTTACAGCATGCTTTACTGAATATGTTAAGCCTACTATTGAGCTCAGAAAAAAAGATTCCTTTCATAATGTTACTGCTCATTTACAATGAGTCTAGTCAACCAAGAGTTCTCATGAAGATGTTCAAAGAGATCAATGTTGTTTTTGTGCATAACATCCATTCTGCAGTGCATGGATCGAGGAGTAATATCAACTTTCAAGTCTTACTATTTAAGTAATAACATAACATATAAAGCTATTGGGGTCATCGATAGTGATTCTTCTGATGGGCCTGGGCAAAGTAAATTGAAAACCTCTGCAAATGATTCATCATTCTAGATGCTATTAAGAACATTTGTGATTTATGGAAGGAGGTCAAAATATCAACATTAACGAGATTTTGGAAGAAATTCATTCTGATTGTCATGGATGATTTTGAAGGGCTCAAGACATCAGTGGAGGAAATAACTGCAGATGTGGTAGAAACAGCAGGAGAACTAAAAGTAGAGCTTTTTTTTCCCACTCTTTTTTTTTTTTTTTTTTTTTTTGAGAGACAGGGTTTCATTTTGTCACCCTGGCTGGAATGCAGTTTCGTGATCTTGGCTCACTGCAGCCTTGACCTCCTGGGCTCTAACGATCTTCCTGTCTCAGCCCTCCCCACCAAGTAGAGGGGACTACAAGCATGTGCCACCATGACCAGCTAATTTTTTTGTATTTTTTGTAGAGACGGGGTTTTGTCATTGGCCCAAGCTGGTCTCAAACACCTGAGCTCAAGGGATCCACCTACCTCGGCCTCCCAAAGTTCTAGGATTACAGGCATGAGCTATCACACCTGGCCTAGAAGTAGAGCTTAAAGATGTGAGTGAATTACTGCAATCTCATGATAAAACTTTAACAAATAAGGAGTTGCTTTTAATGGATGTGCAAAAAAGGTGGGAATTTTTAAGGTAGAATTTACTCCTGCTGAAGAAGCTGTGAACACTGTTGAAATGAAAACAAATGATTTACAATGTGACATACCCTTATTTGATAAAGCAGTGGCAGGGTTTTAGAGGACAGACTCCAATTTTGAGAGAAGTTCTACCGTAAGTAAAATGCTATCTAACAGCATCGCATGCTACAGAGAAATCTGTTGTGAAAGGAAAGTCCATTGATGTGGCAAACTAGAAATCACCATAGCCACCCAACCTTCAGTAACCACCATTAACATCTACACAAGACCCTCCACCAGTAAAAAGATTATGACTCGCTGAAGGCTCAGATAATTGTGAGCAATTTTTAGCAATAAAATATTTTTAATTAAGGTATATCATTTTTTAATACATAATACTATTATACACTTAGCTGATTACAGAGCAATGTAAACATAACTTTTAAGGACTGGGAAACCCACAAATATTCATGTGACGTGCTTTATTGATATATATTCATGTGACTTGCTTTATTGAATAGATATTAGCTTTAATGGCGTTGTCTGGAGTCAAACCCACAATATCTCTTAAGTATGCCTGTGTTGTTACACTCATTTGTAAAGCTTTTAAAAACAAACTTAATTAAGGTTACATGACTTGACAAAGTCACATAGTTAATAGGTATCCAAGTAAGGACTGGAACCCAAGTGGTGTGATTCTAGAAGCCCAGGCACTGTGCCATAAAATCATCTCTTGATATCTGTAAGGGACTGGTTCCAGGAACTCTGCCCCCGCCTCACCCATGCCAAAATTCACAGATATTCAGGTCCCGTCCCTTATATAAAATGGCATAGTATTTGCATATAACCTACTCACATCCTCCAGTATAGTTTAAATCATCTCCAGATTACTTATAATACTGAATACAATGTAAATGCTATCTAAACAGTTGTTATACTATATTGTTTTTTATTTGTATTATTCTTATCTTTTTTTGCCTTTTTTCCCACATATTTTCAATCTTGGCTGGCTGAATGCATGAATGTGGAAGCTGCAGATACAGAAGGCCAACTATACTCTCATTTCTAATTAATAGGAATTTGCCAGAGATAACAGGGCTAATGGGCATTCTCAGAAGAAGAAAAGCAAAAAGAACTAAGAAAGCATAGCCTGTGTAGAAAACAAAGGGCAGTTCAATGAGGCTACTGAGGAAAGTGAATTTTAGCAGGTAATGAAATATAGAGAAGGAAACAAGGAATGGTCCACAAAGATTTTAACAAGTTCAAACTTTATCTTATTGGTAATGGGAAGCCAATAAGAAATTTTTTGGATGATTTAGTTTTACAGTTTTATTTAAAAGAGCATTTACAGATTTACAGTTTTATTTAAGGGCATTTTCTCACATTGATAATTATTTTTTATTGATATGTAATTGTACATATTTATCAGGTACTTGTGATACTGTGATACATGCATACAACGTGTAATCATCAAATCAGGGTAATCACTTCAAAGATATTTATCATTTCTTTGTGCTGGGAACATTATCAATCTTTTCTTCTAGCTATTTTAAAATATATAATAAATTATTATTAACTACAGTCAAGCTATGGTGCTACTGAACACTAGAATAAAGAAATTTAAAGTCAGAGAATTATCCAAGAGCTGAGAAAGGAGGACCATTAATCAGTTATCACAACTGCCTAGGCAAGAAAGTATGAGGGTTCCAAAAAGGGCAAGGGCAATAGAGACAGACATGAATTGCAGAAAGGATGCATATATTAGGGCTGATAACCAATTAGGTGATGGAAATGAGAAAGAAAAAGAATCAAGAAAGACTGAGGAATAGAGTTTAGACAACTGGGTAGATACTATTAGGGGATGGGGTGGATACTTAACCTGAAATATATATAGGGCATGCAAACAATCAGAAACACAGATTCGGGGAACAGAAAAAATGTTATAGGATGTAAATTTAGACACATCAGAATATAAGAAACATCTAGAGTCATTAACACTCCAGAGAGCGCTTTTTAGAGTAATAAAATGAGGATCAGACCCTAAGAGCAAGCAGAAGAAAACTTACACAAGGACATCAAAATGATAACAGGGAAGAAAAATGAGATAGAAACCAAGACAGGAGTATCAAGAAGGAAAATGTGGTCATCACTGCAAATGCTACACTGGATTTTGCCATTAGTAGGTGCATGTTAAAATCTAGCGAGGGGCTATTTCAGTGGAGAAATGGAAGCGAAAGCCAGATTGCAGTGGGTTAAGGAATGATCAGAAACTGGAGAACTAAAAATAGAAAGTTTGGCCCTGGCCATGGTCAGGAGTTCAAGACCAGCCTAGCCAACAAAGTAAAACCCTGTCTCTACTAAAAATACAAAAATCAGCCAGGTGTGGCGGAGGGCGCCCATAATCGCAGCTACTCGGGAGGCTGAGGCAGGAGAATCGCTTGAACCTGGCAGGCGGAGGTTGCAGTGAGCTGAGATCGCGCCACTGCACTCCAGCCTGGGTGACAGAGCGAGGCTCCGACTCAAAAGAAAAAAAAGTTTAGCCCTAAAAGAGAGTAAAGAGAAGGCAACAGCTAAAAGGGCAGTCAGGGATAATGGTAGTGTCAGGGCTCAGAAAATACTACCCCAAGATATGGCACCTTCAAGGTCACTCTCTGACCTTTTCCAGGCCATCCTTTCTTCAATCCCCCCTCCTCTCCCTAAGGCAAGTAATAGAAACTAGAATTCCCCATCTCACAAAGCAAGCCATACAACCTAGAAAGGTCACTCTCTAACCTCCCTTCTCCCTTTAAGATGCATGAGACAGGTTTCCTGCAGCACACTGAAGGAGAAGGAATGTCATAGAGAGACACAGGAAAGATTCTCAACAAACAGGCCCAGTTTGCTACCATTAGATCATACCCTTTTTTGTTCAATCATGTGTCTCCACAACTATTCATTTCTTTCATCAAACTTAGCATGAACGTACAGTTTTCCCTGGGTCTTTGGGTCTTCATTCTGAAGGTCTTTGGGTCTTTGTTTCTCTGGGTCTTTGGGTCTTCATTTTTGTGTCACATAAAAGCTTAATTAAATTTTTATGCTTTTCTCTTGTTAATCCATCTTTTGTTATGGGGTGTCAGCTATGATTCTTGCAACGGGTAGGGAAAAGATATTACTTTTTCTTCCCTATAATAGAGGTTTGAGCACATTTATAAGGTGAAAGGTAAAGAGGCAGGAAAGACATAGAAGAATAAGAGGATAATTGAAATGCAAAGAAATACAAGATGATATACTTAAGAATTTAGAAAATGGGAAATGTATTACTGTTACTCAACTACAATTCTAATTTAAAATACTTATTATACAAGAAAACTTAGAAAGATGCTAAGTTTGCAGTACTGCACATATTTAAATGTCTTGAAAACCCAAACCTAATATATACATAGATTTGAAAATACTCTCTAATTCCAAGTTTTTACTAATTCAACTCAGCTATCCCCAACTAGTATTAGTATGAATTCTGAATTACTGAAGTTTTATTACATCTAAATTCAAATGTTACAATAAAGGCCTAGTATAAAAACCAGAAAAATAGAAAGATCAGTCCATCTCAGAAGCTTTTATATACATATATACACACATATTTTTTGAGGCTAGTCAAGTGAAGCAGTGGGAGTGTAAAATAAACAAGGAAATGTGTAATTGTGAGCAATTTGTTGTAAACACCACTGAATTCGGACTAGCCTCAGAAGTTTACATTAATTTCAAAGGAGAGACAATAACTTGTACACAAACTCTGACTCAGAATATATCAGTTTATTTTACAATCCCAGTGGCTTTTTTATTCCCGTATAAAACTAACAATGATCATAGAAAATGTGTCAAAATATTTTCCAGGGGGTTAGCCTTTAAATAAAATTAGTGTACTGTATTTATGAAATCAACATGTATTTTATGAGTTATAATGTTTTATCACAATAGTAATGAGATACATTTGAAGACATATATGCCACTTAAATAAATCAAATAATATTTAAAACTAACTGGCTAGAGATACTCTAATACTTTTTAACTGTTTTGTCTAGAAATCAATTATTAAATGCATTTAGAAATTCACTTGTGGCCAGGCGCAGTGGCTCACACCTGTAATCTCAACACTTTGGGAGGCCAGGGCAGGCAGATCACGAGGTCAGGAGTTTGAGACCAGCCTAGACAATATGGTGAAACACCATCTCTACTAAAAATACAAAAATTAGCCAGCTACCCACAGCAGCCAGCAGTGCAGGGAGAGAAAGCCTGTACACTTGGGGGAGGGAGAGCACAGGGACTGGGGGACTTTACATTGAACTTAGTGCTGCCCTGCCACAGAGGGGAACAAAGCTGTGCTGCGCTCAACCAGCACCCAGGCACGGAGGGAGCATTTGGATCAGCCCTAGCCAGATGGGAATTGCTCATGCCAGCAACTGGAACTTAAGTTTCTCAGTAACCTCACCAATCACAGGCTAAAGTACTCTGGGGTTCTAGGTAAACTTGAAAGGCAGTCTAGGATTGCAATTTCTAGGCAACTCCTAGTGCTGTGCTAGGCTTAGAGCCAGTGTACTAGGGTGGCATGTGACTTAAGGAGACACCAGCAGGGGAAGCTAAGGGAGTGCTTGCACCACTTTTCTCCCAACCCCAGGCAGTGCACATCGCATCAATGAGAAAGAGACCCCTTCCTTTCACCTGAAGACAGGATAGGGAAGACTGAGGAGGACTGTGTCTTACCTCTTAGATACCAGCTCAGCCACAATAGGATGGGGCACTGGCTAGAGTTGTGAGACCCCCATTCCAGGCCCTAGCTCCTGGATGACATTTCTAGACACACCCTGGGCCAAAAGGGAACCCACTGCCTTGAAGGGAAGGACCCAGTCCTGCCAGGAGTCATCACCAGCTGACGAAAGAGCCCTTGGGCCCTGAATAACCAGCAGCAATGCCCAGGTAGTATGCTGTGGGCCTTGGGAGAGACTCTGAGATGTGTTGGCTTCAGGTAAGACTTAGCACAAAACTAGCTGTGGTGGCTACATGGAGAGGCTTCTGTTTGAGAAAAGCAGAGGGAAAAATAAAGGGAAACTTGGCGCCTTAGGAACCCCCTCATTCACAGTGAGGTAAGCAACAAGCAGTCTCTTGGAGTTCAGGAATCTAGGCCTCCACTCTTGGGCAGCATTTCTGGACCTGCCCTAAGCCAGAATTCAGGGTGAGTCCCAGGACTGGCAGCATTCACCACAAGCTGATTGAAGAGCCCTTTGGCTTTAATAGACCATGAGCAGTGGCCTAGCAGAAACCCCCATGGGTCAGTGGTCGTGGTGGCCACAGAAAGAGGTTTCTCTATCTGTGGAAAGGGGAAAGAAGAGTGGGAAGGACTTTGTATTGTGGTTTGAGTGCCATCTTAGCTGCAGTAGAATAAAACATCAATAGTAACGTTAAATGTCAGTGAATTAAACTATTAAAATAAAAAGATATAGAATGGCTGACTAGATGAAAAAATAAGACACAATGACCTGCTACCTACAAGAAACACACTTGAGGCCAGGTGTGGTAGCTCATGCCTGTAATTCCAGGGCTTTGGGAGGCCGAGGGGGGTGGATCACTTGAGGTCTCAGTTAATTTAGAAAGCTTATTTTGCCAAGGTTGAGGATGGTGCCTGTGACACAGCCTCAGGCAGTCCTGATGACATGTGCCCAAGGTGGTCAGAGCACAGCTTGGTTTTATACATTTGAGGAAGACACAAGACATCAATCAACATATGTAAGACAAACATTATTTCAGTCCAGAAAGGCAGGAAAACTGGAAGCGGGGAGGGGGCTTCCAGGTCATAGGTAGATAAGATACAAATGGCTGCATTCTCTTAAGTTTCTGATTAGCCTCTCCATAGGAGGCAATCAGATACGCATTTATCTCAGTGAGCACAGTGGTGACTTTGAATAGAATTGGAGGCAGGTTTCCCCTAAGCAGTTCCCAGCTTGACCTTTCCCTTTAGCTTAGTGATGTTGGGGTGAGGCCGAAGGGGGTGGATCACTTGAAGTCAGGAGTTTCAAGACCAGCCTGGCCAACATGGTGAAACTCCATCTCTACTAAAAATACAAAAAATAAAAAAACTAGCTGGGCATGTGCTACTCAGGAGGCTGAGGCAGGAAAATTGCTTGAACCCAAGAGGCAGACTGTGCGGGAAGTCAGGGACCCTGAACTGAGGGACCAGCTGAAGCCATGGCAGAAGAACATAAATTGTGAAGATTTCATGGACATTTATTAGTTCCCCAATACTTTTATAATTTCTTACGCCTGTCTTTACTGCAATCTCTGAACATAAATTGTGAAGATTTCATGGACACTTACCACTTCCCCAATCCATACCCTTGTGATTTCCTATGCCTGTCTTTACTTTAATCTCTTAATCCTGTCATCTTCGTAAACTGAGGAGGATGTATGTCACCTCAGGACCCTGTGATGAATGTGTTAACTGCACAAATTGTTTGTAGAGCATGTGTATTTGAACAACATGAAATCTAGGCATCTTAAGAACAGGATAACAGTGATTTTCAGGGAACAAGGGAGATAACTTTAAAGTCTGACTGTCTGTGGGCCGGGTGGAACAGAGCCATATTTCTCTTATTACTGAAAACGGGTAAGATAAATATCACTGAATTCTTTCCCCAGTAAGGAATATTAATAACTAATAGCCACGGGGAAAAAATGCATTCCCAGGGTGAGGTCTCTAAAATGGCTGCCCTGGGAGTGTCTGCCTTTATGCAGATGTAAACAGGGATGAAACATGCCCTAATCTCCTGCAGCGCCCCCAGGCTTGCTAGGATTAGGAAATTCCAGCCTGGCAAATTATAGTCAGACCGGTTCTCTGCTCTTGAACCTTGTTTATCAATGACAATGTATGCACAGCTGGACACGGAAGTTCGTTAGTGATTGTAGTTTCGCCCTGACCTTGTGATCTCGCCTTGTGATCTTTTGTTGCCCTTAAAGCATGTGATCTCTTGACCCATACCCTATTCATGCACTCCCTCCCCTTTGAAAATTGCTAATAAAAACTTGCTGGTTTTACGGCTCAGGGAGCATCACAGAACCTGCCGACATGTGATGTCTCCCCCAGACACCCAGCTTTAAAATTTATCTCTTTTGTACTCTTTCCCTTTATTTCTCAGACCAGTCGCCACTTAGGAAAATAGAAAAGAACACACGTTGAATATCGGGGGTGGGGTTTCCCCAATAGCAGAGGCTGCAGTGAGCCGAGATCATGCCATTGCACTCCAGCCTGGGTGACAGAGGAAGACTCCACCTCAAAAAAAAAAAAAAAAAAAAAAAGAAAGAAAAGAAAAAAAAGAATGGAGAAAGATATTCTATGCCAATGGAAACCAAAAAAGAGCAGGTGTAGCTATACTTATAAAAGACAAAACAGATTTCAAAAATAAAATGAACAAGAGACAAAGAAGGTCATTATATAATGAAAAAGGGGTAAACTTAGTCAGAGGATATAGTGATTGTAAATATATATGCACCCAATACTGGAGCACTCAGATATATAAAGCAAATATTATTGTAGCTCAAGAGAGACATAGATCTCAATACAATAATAGCTGGAGACTTCAACACCCCACTTTCAGCATTGGACAGACGTCCCAGACAGAAAATCATCAAAGAACAATTGGACTTAATCTGCACTACAGACCAAACGGACCTAACAGATATTTACTGAACATTTCATCCAGTGGCTACAGAATATATGTTCTTCTCCTCAGCACAAGGGTCATTCTCAAGGATAGACCATACGTTGTCACAAAATAAGTCTTAAAACATTCAAACAACAAAGAAGTTGCTGAGATAACATCAAGCAACTTCTCTGACCACAGTGAAATAAAACTAGAAATCAATAACAAGAAGAATTTTGAAAACTATACAAACAAATGGAAATTAAACAATATGCTCCCGAATGACCAGTGGGTCAATGAAGAAATTAAGAAGGAAATTGAAAAATTTCTTGAAACAAATGATAATACAAATACAACATAGCAAAACCAGTATTAAGAGGAAAACTTCCAGCTATAAGTGCTACACCAAAAAAGAAGAAAAATCTCAAACAAATAACAATGATTCATCTTAAAGAACCAGAAAAGGAAGAGCAGACCAAACCCAAAATTAGTAGAAGAAAAGAAACAGCCCAGGTATCATGGCTCACATGTGTAATCCCAACACTTTGGGAGAGTGAGGTAGGCAGATTGCTTGAGCCAAGGAGCTCAAGACCAGCCTGGGCAACATAGCAAAACCCCATCTCTACAAAAAATACAAAAATTAGCTGGGTGTGGTGGTGCCTGTAGTCCCAGCTACTTGAGAGGCTAAAAGGTGAAAGGATGACTTGACCCTGGGAGGTCAAGGCTGCAGTGAGCCATGACACGACTGCACCTCAGCCTGGGAGAAAGAGTGAGACTCTGGTATAAACAAACAAGCAAACAAAAACAAAAGAAAGAATAAAGATCAGAGCAGAAATAAATTTGAAATGAAGAAAACAAAATATGAAAGATCAATGAAACAAAAATATGGTTTATTGAGAACATAAACAAAATTGACAAACCTTTAGTCAGATTAAGAAAAAAAGAGGAGAAGACCCAAATAAAATCAGAGGTGAAAAAGGAGACATTACAACTGATACCACAGAAATTTGAAGGGTCACTACTGGCTACTATGAACAGCTATGTGCCAATAAATTGGAAAATCTAGAGGAGATGGACAAATTCTTAGACACGTAAAACCTACCAAAATTGGATCATGAAGAAATCCAAAATGTGAACATGTCAATAACAAGCAATGAGATTAAATTTGTAATAAATAGTCTCCCAGTAAAGAAACGCCTGGGACCTGATGGCTTCAGTGCTGAATTCTACCAAAAACTTAAAACCTAATACCAATCCTACTCAAAGTATTCAAAAAATTGAAGAGGAGGGAATACTGGCAAACTGATTCTACAAGGCCAGTATTAGCCTAATACTAAAACCAGACAAAGACACATGCAAAATAGAAAACTACAGGCCAAAATCTCTGAAAAATATGGATGCAAAAATCTTAAACAAAATACTAGCAAACCAAATTCAACAATATATTAAAAAGGTCATTCATCATGACCAAGTGGGATTTATTCCAGGAATGCAAGCATGATTCAACATACGCAAATCAATTGTTGTGATACATCATATCAACAGAATAAAGGACAAAAATCATATGACCATTCCAATCGATGCTGGACAAGAATTTGCTAAAATCCAACATTCCTTCATGATAAAAACCCTCTGATATGGTTTGCTTGTGTCCCCACCCAAATATCATCTTGAATCGTAACTCACCCAATTCACAAGTGTCATGGGAGATACCAGTGGGAGGTAATTGAATCATGGGGGCGGGTTTTTCCAGTGTTGTTCTCATGATAGTGAATAAGTCTCTCGAGACCTGATGACTTTAAAAAGGGGAGTTTCCCTGCACAAGCTCTCTTCTTTTGTCTGCCACCACGTAAGACGTGCCTTTCACCTTCCACCATGATTGTGAGGCCTCCTCAGCCATGTGGAACTGTCAGTCCAATAAACCTCTTTCTTTTGTAAATTGACCAGTCTTGGGTATGTCTTTATCAGCAGCATAAAAATAGACTAATACACTCTCAAAAAATGGGGTATAGAGGAAATATATCTCAACATAATAAAAGCCAAAACTCATAGCCTTTCCCCTAAGATCTAAAAGATGACAGGGATGTGCATTGTCACCACTGTTATTCAACACAATACTGGAAGTCCCACCTAGAGCAATCAGACAAGAGAAAGAAATAAAGGGCATCCAGACTGGAAAAGAATAAGTTAAATTATCCTTGTCTGTAGATGATATAATCGTGTATTTGGAAAAACCTAAATTCCACCAAAAAAAAAAAAAAAAATAGAACTGATAAACAAATTCCGTAAAGTTGTAGGATACAAAATCAACATACAAAAGTCAGTAGCATTTCTATACGCCAACAATGAACAATCTAAAAAAGAAATTTAAAAAATAATCCCATTTACAATACTCACAAACAAAATTAAATACCTAGGAATTAACCAAAGAAGTAAAAGATCTCTACAATGAAAACTATAAAACACTGCTGGAAGAAATTGAAGAGGACACACAAATATGGAAAGATATTTCACATTCATGGATTGGAAGAAACAATATTGTTAAAATGTCCATACTACTCGAAGCAATCTATAGATTCAATGCAATCCCTATCAAAATACCAATGACATTCATCACAGAAATAGAAAAATCAAGTCTAAAATTTAGAAGACACCACAAAAGACCAAGAATGGCCAAAGCTATTCTGGGAATAAGGAACAAAACTGGAGGAATCATATTACATGACTTCAAATTATACTACAGACCTATGGTAACCAAAACATCATGGCACTGGCATAAAAACAGATACACAGACCAATGGAACAGAACAGAGAACCCAGAAACAACTCCACACACCTAAAGTGAACTCATTTTCAACAAAGGTGCCAAGAACATATATGGGGAAAAAGACAGTCTCTTCAGTAAATGATGCTGGGAAAACTGGATATCCATATGTAGAAGAATGAAACTAGGCCCTTATCTCTTGCTGTATACAAAAATCAAATCAAAATGGATTAAGTACTTAAATTTAAGACTTCAATCTATAAAACTACTGTAAGAAAACATTGGGGAAAATCTCCAGGACGCAGGTCTGGGCAAAAATTTCCTGAGCTACCCCATAAGTACAGGCAACCAAAGCAAACATGGAGAAATGGGATCATATCAAGTTAAAAAGCTTCTGCACAGCAAAGGAAACAAGACAGTGAAGAGACAAGCCACAGAATAGGAGGGAATATCTGCAAACTACCCATATGACAAGGAACTAATAACCAGAATTTAAGGTCAAGCGACTCTTTAGGAAAATATCTAATAATTAGATTAAAACATGGGCAAAAGATATGAATAGACATTTCTGAGAAGAAGACATACAGATGGCAAACTGGCATACGAAAAGGTACTCAACATCACTGATCATGAGAGAAATGCAAATCAAAACTACAATGATATATTACCCCAGTTACCCCAGTTAAAGTGACTTATATCCAAAAGACAGGCAATAACATGCTGGTGAGAATGTGGAGAAAAGGGAACCCTCGTACACTGTTGGTGGGAACGTAAACTAGTACGATCAATATGGAGAACAGTTTGGAGGCTCCTCAGAAAACTAAAAATACAACTACCAAACAATCCAGCAATCCTACTGCTGGGTATATACCCCAAAGAAAGGAAATCAGTATATCAAAGAGATATCTGCACTTCCATATTTATTGCAAAACTATTCACAATAGCCAAGATTTGGAAGCAACCTAAGTGTCCATCAATAGAAGAGCGGATAAAGAAAATGTGGTACACATACACAAAGGAGTACTATTCAGTCATAAAGAAGGAGAGTCTGTCATTTGCAACATGGATTGAAATGCAGGTCATTATGGTAAGTGAAATAAGCCAGGCACAGAAAGACAAACACCACATGTTCTCACTTATTCGTAGGATGTAAAAATCAAAACAATTGAACTCATAAAGATAGAGAGTAGAAGGATGGTTACCACAGGCTAGGGAAGGGTAGTGGGGGAGTAGAGGGTAGGTGAAGATGGATAATGGGCACAAAAAATAGAATAAATAAGACCTAGTATTTGATAGCACAATGGAGTGACAATAGTCAATAATAATTTAATCGTACATCTCAAAATAACTAAAAGAGTATAATTTGATCATAACACAAATGATAAATGTTTGAAGGAACAGATACCCCATTCTCCATGATGTGATTATTACACATTGTATGCCTTTCAAAATATCTCATGTATCCCACAAATATATATACCTAATATGAACCCACAAAAATTTAAAATTTAAAAAGTTCTTTAATAAAATACTTCCTGGCATAATGAATTTCACTGAAATGCAGTGATTTTATTTTGGCTATAAGAACACTAAAGTTTATATACTAGAAAAATAATCTATACAACAGTGGCCTGGGATCTAAAAGAGTCAATGTAACTTTCCTACCATGATTTATTTACTAACTTAACCTGACCCAATTTGTCTTCTTGCTCACATAATCTAGCCAATATGTTGAAACAGTTTTACCTAGTTTCAGGGACTTACCTGAAAAAAATACTATCCAAAATTAGCCTTCAAAACTAAGAAGAAAGGGGAGTTGGATTTCTTATACACACACACACACACACACACACACACACACACACACACACACACATACTTTCAATAAATACACTGAATAACCATGACAAATAATTTACCATGGGACAGAAACAAAGAAACCCTGTGCCTCAGTCATTTATATGCATTAAGATAAAGTTGCACAAAAGTTCTGTACATTTCGTAACACAGCAAACCTAAAACAGCCACCCTTGAACAAGCTCGGTGATAACCTGATATAAACCTCGAGTGTAGTGTATTTTACTGTTTAATGAACTATAAATCCTGATTAGCTTTTAATAATACAACCTACCAATAGCCCTTTCAATTATCGGGAGATAGGTGATTAAGAGAAATTTCCTTTTTGGAAGAAAGTCACCTCATAGAAGCTGCTGATGTTTTAGTCATGAAAATACTGACAATTCTGAATAACAGTGTTGATTTAATTTAGGAAACTGTATGTCAATTTATATTTTCTTGACATCTTAGGAAAAAACTAGTGACATACTCATTTCACTATGTCCTAATACTGACATCTTCTGACAGTTTAGGAGAATTACACATCTCCTTAAAACATTTCCCAGTGACTGAAGCTTATCTTTCCACCTACTTCATTAAGGAAAAAATTAACATTTGTTGAATGATGATTATGTAATATACACTTCAAATATTATATCATTTGATCTCATTTAATAACTTTATAACATAACCAATATTATAGAAGATGATTATTTTATAAAAAATAAAATACCAATGAATGATGCCATTAAACCAAAGAATTATGTTTTTTTTTTTTTTTTTTTTTTTGAGGCGGAGTCTCGCTCTGTCGCCCGGCCTGGAGTGCAATGGCCGGATCTCAGCTCACTGCAAGCTCTGCCTCCCGGGTTTACGCCATTCTCCTGCCTCAGCCTCCGGAGTAGCTGGGACTACAGGCGCCCGCCACCTCGCCCGGCTAGTTTTTGTATTTTTCGTAGAGACGGGGTTTCACGGTGTTAGCCAGGATGGTCTCGATCTCCTGACCTCGTGATCCGCCCGTCTCGGCCTCCCAAAGTGCTGGGATTACAGGCTTGAGCCACCGCGCCCGGCGAATTATGTTTTTAAAATGCTCACTGTGGCCTCTATTAAGACATCTTGAGAAGTCCACTTAAGTTACTGTAAAATATTTTTTTAATCACTAAAAGTAGGCCAAAAATGGCAGTAATCTCAGCACTTTGGTGGGCCTAGGTGGGAGGATGTCTTGAAGCCAGGAATTTGAGACCAGCCTGGGCAACATAATAAGACCTTGTCTCTACAAAAAATTTTAAAATTTGCAGGGCACTGGGGGACATGCCTGTAGTTCTAGCTATTGGGGAGGCTGAAGCAAGAGGATCACGTGAGCCCAGAGGATGGCCTGAGCCCAGGCATTTGAGGCTGCTGTATGCTATGATCATGCCATTGTACTGCAGTCTGGGCAACAGAGAGAGACTCTGTCTCTAAAAGAAAAAAAAAAAAAATTAAAAACCGGTAAGGTTTGTTTGAAAGTGTTTGCTCATTTGATATTAGGCTATACACAGTAGATAAAAAGGCAGCCTAGCATAGGCTTTGGGTTCAAATCTCAACTCTGCCACTTATTACTAAGTGACCTGAAGAATACTGCTTTGCATTTCTGTGCCTTAATTTCATCATCTGTAAAACAGAAATAATCATAACTGTACTTAACTCATAGGGTTGTTACGAAGATTAAACGAGTTGATCTTTGTGAAGTCTTAGGACAGTGCCTGGCACTTAGTGCTATGTAAGTTTTTTGACAAATACTCAGAATTGATATTGTTATTATGATAAAGGAGAACTGGTTTTGTTATACTGCGATATTGGTAGTATACTAAGAATTTGTACTGGTATACTACAATACAGGAGATCAAATAAATATCAAATTTCTTTTATTATTTTGAAATACTACTAAAATTTCCCCCATATCATCAGTCATTCACTAAGTTTTATTTACAAGCAAATTTTATTCAGTGCCTTTGTTCAAGGTCCAATGAACTAAAAAGGGAAACTTTAATGCTGGAATATAAACACAATTACAGATGTATAAAGGGTTGGGATAAATAAACTTTCACTATTATTGACCAGGGTTCTACTTAGAATGTCCTTCCCTTTTTCCTCATGTCTTTTGTTTCTAAGTTATCTCTCACATTGACCAAGAAATGTAAGACTCATTAAAAGGACTCAGTATTTATTTGTTGAAGGCTTAAATTTACTAAGACATATAACAGTTTTGTTTTAGTCATATGATACTATTTCCAAATGTATGTTACACACCCATATATAGAAACAAACAAATGTGCATGTAGATCTATTTCTACCAGAGAAAAACAGAGAATATAATCCTATTTATTAGTGATATAAACTTGAACTTACCTACAATGTAGACTAGTACTATGTTTTTAGATAAAATTACTATTATCATCTAATAATAATTAGGCTTTGAGAAACATAAAACATGTACAAAAACAACAAAATTTGCTATTCATGGAGCAGAAGCTTGTTTGTACTATTCATTTGAGTCAAATTCCAGAAATGAGTTCTCGCTAGTATTGAAAATTATTCCAAATTCTAATGATGGACTTCTACAAATACAGCAGACCCCAACCACAAATAGACAATAATACAATATTTACAAAGGTATACACAGTAAAATTTCATTAAAACCCTGCTAACTAGAAATTTGGGATAATTTGGATGATCTGAGCTTTTCTTTTAGCTAAGATAAAAGACCCTCCAGCAATCTACTAAGGTAACAAAAAGAAAAAAAAATGGAAAAACCTGCCCTCGAGCATTTTTAGAACTACATAAACAGAACTTATTTACATAGGAACAGTTAAATGCTAATTGTAAATATGTGTCAAACATTTATTGAAACAAATCCAATGAAAGACTTTTCCTGGATAATTTTTTTAAAACATACTACATATTGCTACAACTAGCAGTGTAGCAAACATTCGTCTATCTTGTAAAGTATTTGGTAAATCATAATTTATATTTATCTACTCAATTGTTCTCAATTACTGAAATCTTATGAATATAATTAGATCGTATTACCCCATATATGTGAGAAATCAAAATAACACATTTACTACATTAAACTAAAGAGTTACAGTCTACCTTATTAACTCAAAACAAAACTGACAAAATAGAAACTAATAATTACAAAGTAAATTTCAAAACTTAATATAGAGTACCTTAAAATATTCTTTTCTAATCTGTTTGCTCCTCCTCCTTTCTTCACTCTGCCAGATTATAGGGTGAGATTCTGGCCACGGTTGTTCATCTGTTTGATCCTTCTGATTTTCTAAGGGCTGTAATGAGACAATTTCTTTTAACTAAATAAAAGAGAACAAAATTATAGATATAATAGTAACTTGATTTCTTCTTACCTGCCATGTGTGGGGTGATAATGGTGAATTAACTTCATCTGCTGAGACACTAAAAAATTAAAGATGCCTTAATATGTTAAAATATTTAGAATAAATCGTTAAATATATATTATGAACCTTATTATGTTATCTTTTAAAAAAAATTGTAAAGAATTTACCCATGTCTACACTTTGGGCTAACAACATAAAACTTAAAGTTGATAGAAACTTATTTAAGTTTCTAATACCTGTTGCTCTACAGGAAACATCAAAATGGGTTTATTCCATGTAGGCCCTATGCATAGGTCTACTCTAAGGAATTCCCAGAAGCTAAAATAAGTGAAATATCTAAAGATATACTGTCAAAGGACAGACAAGATATTTATTATATCAAAATAACTAACAAAAACTAAAAAAAAAAATATTAATAATTTCTTTGGTCTAAATGCCAAAGAGCTCAAGCGAGTAGTTATTTTTGCCTACTGAATTACTGATTATGGACTCA
Source organism: Piliocolobus tephrosceles (assembly GCF_002776525.5). Classification (NCBI taxonomy): domain Eukaryota; kingdom Metazoa; phylum Chordata; class Mammalia; order Primates; family Cercopithecidae; genus Piliocolobus; species Piliocolobus tephrosceles. The sequence goes on along the minus strand of NC_045445.1, from coordinate 38,986,186 downwards.
ACCTGTTCATTCTAACAAAACAGAGGCTATGAAGGAAATTATTTTCATCTAATTTTTTGTTGTTGAGATAAGGTAGACTATGCATGCTGTTATTATTAGATGGCAATTTTGAACAAAGAGTTCCTTTGGAAAAAATGCATAAACAAAATGTCCACTGAAGCTGCTATACCTTAACACTATTCTGGAACTTCTGTATAGTGCAATAACGAACAAAAAAAAAAAAAAACCCACAAAAATTGGATATAAAGAATACAATTTTTAAAATCTATAGAACACATGATTATCCAAGAGAAAAAGACAAAAAATCTATTATTACAAGAGGTAAGGTTACCAGTTAAAGAAAAACATACAAAAGTTAATAGCTTTCCTACATATCAACTATAATGAGTTAAAAGATATATTAGAAAAAACGCTATTCATAAAAGGAAAGAAAAGTATAAAATACCTAGGAAGAAACTTAACTATACTTGTACAAGTACCTACATGAAAAAACTACAAATGTCTAGTAAGAGATTTGAATAACCAAAAGGTACTTGGATAGATAAGTATTACAGGTATAACTTATCTTTCAACTTAATTAATAACTGAAATGAACTGTAATAATAATTTTTTTAAACTCAAGAAGTATTTTTTCGTTTGCTTTAAAAATTTGACAAAGAAGTTCCAAAGTTAATTTGGAAGAATGGATGATCAGGAAGAGAAAAGTTATATAATAAAGGGGACTTCTCAACCCTCCCTTTCTACTAGCTCCAGAATCTACAGATTTTTCAATGGAAGAGGAGTATAGGACCACAAGTATATAACTTCTGAAAAAAATGACATTTAAGATCATTGTGAAAGTAATGGCTTATATAACAAGTAGTAGAGAGACAACTGATTGATCACTTGTAAAATATACACAGAAAGAAAGAATTAAAAAGGGGAAGGAGACATGGTGAGAAAAAGGCAGGGGAGGGAGGAAGAAAACTAGATTCCTTACCTCATACCAAATATAAAAATGAAAAATTAAAAGATTTAAATATAAAGAAGAAATCACAAAGTATCACAAAAAAATACAGGCAGTAATTTTTTAAATATTGGAATAGAGAGAGCCTATGGGAGAAACAATCAAAATTAAATACTAACAAATTTGAACACATAAAATGTAAAAACTAGACTTTGCTCATGGTCAAGATAGACTAACAGTGACCAGATATATATTCTGAATGAAAAAAACTAAAAGAATGGCCAAAATATTTAAAACTATGCCTTCCATGACATTGAATATTAGGCAAAAAATGACATTATCCTTTAGAGATGAGTAAGAAGGCGAATCCCGTAACTGAGCCAAGTTGGTGCATGGAAAGAGTTTCCAGCCCAGGAGAAAAAACTAAGGCAGAGTCTAGCAGGCCCAGAATTCAGGAGACAGAGCTGGAGCCAGGGAGAAAAGGGCAGAGTGAGTTCATAGCACACAGTAACAACGAAAAGGGCAATGCACGGAGAAAGGAAAGAGATCTACAATCCCTCAAATTTTCATCTGAGTGTACTGACCATTGAACATGTATGTGAGGAAATTACCCTAGGCAAAAGGATGAAATTACCCCCAAAGATTAGAGGGAATAATTCCCAGATTCTCAAGAGGATCAGGAATGGCACCAGTTCCCACCAGCTAGATTGGAAAACCTCATAATTCACAGGACATCCAGTAGAGAAAGGTGTTGCCTCATTAAGGGGACAAATTTATTCCTAGACTAAATGCTGCACTGGTCCCACATAAATAAATTATAAAACCAAGTCCCAAAATATCGAATTATTTCCAAGTAATTTAACCATATCCCAGAAGTCAAAAATATGTATAATAATACTACAATATCCACATTCAAGAATGTAAAGTATACAATGTCTGTCATTCAACCAAAAATTCAACCAAGCAATGTTCAGGAAGCTAAAGGAAAAGACTGAACGTGGTAAGTACAGACATAAGCAAACTTCTAGAAATAAAAAGTGCAACATCAAAAATTAAAACAAACTGGATGGAATTAACTGCAGGTTAGACATTTCACAAGAAATGACTAGCAAACACAAAGACAAAGCAGAAGGACTTGCCAAAACCCAACACAGACAGAAAAATATTAAAGAATGAATAGAACATTAATGTTCTGTGGCAAACTTCAAGTGGCCTAATTGGTGTTCCATAATAGAAGAGGTCAAATGATAGAAAACATATTTGAAGAAATAAGGGCCCCAAAATTTCAAATTTCATGAAAATAAACCCACAAATTCAAGAAGCTCAATGAACTCCAAACAAAAGTAACATGAAGAAAACTACACCAAATATATCACCATCAAATTACTTAAAATGAGTGATAAAAAATGTTACAGACACCCAGAGGAAAAAAGGACACATTAGGCAAAGTAAAACAAAGATAAGAATATTCTCATAGAAAACAATAGAATCCACAGGATGGTGGAGAAACCTCTTCAAGGTACTCAAAGAAAACTAAAATGTCAAACTAGAATTGTGTATGAGACAAAATATCTTTCAAAAATGAAGGTAAGCTAGGCATGGTAGCTCATGCCTATAATCCCAACACATTGGGAGGCCAAGGAAGGAGGATTTCTTGAGACCAAGAGTTCAAAACCAGCCTGGGCAACATAGTGAGACCCTGTCTCTACAAAAAATAAATTTTTTTAAGTTGGCTGGGTGGGATGACACATGCCTGTGGTCCCAGCTACTTGGGAGGCTGAGAGGTGGGAGGATCATTTGAGTACAGGAAGTCGAAGCTGCAGTGAGCTGTGATGGCACCACTGCACTCCAGCCTGGGTGACAGAGCAAGATTCTGTTTCTTTAAAAAAGAAAAAAAAATTAAAAATTAAAAAAATACTTTTTCAGACATACAAAAGCTAAAAGCATTCAATCAGCAGACGTAGCAAAATTATGTTAAAATCTCTCTTTTAGGCAGAAAGAAAATGATGCACACGTAAATACGATTCCACACAAAAAATAAAGGGCACTGGAGATAGTAACTAAGGGATTGAACACATAAAATACATTATTCTGATTATCTAAATGTTCTTAAGAAATAATTGTTTAAAGCATAAATAACAATGTGTTATAGTATACATAACAGATATATAAAAGGTAAAATGTATGACAATACACCAAGGCTAAAAAGGAAGAAATATAAATATACTGTTGTAAGGTTCTCACATGATACATGAAATGGTATAATAGCAGTTGAAGATAGACTGTGATAAGCTAAATATCATACTCTAACCCCTAAAACAACCACTAACATAACAAAAAGTTACAGCAAATAAGCCCACAAAGGAAATAAACAAAAATTTTAAAATATAATTCAAAAGACAACAGAGAAGGAGAAAAAATGAATAAAAAGGATAGAACAGAAGGGAAACATACAGCAAACCTCAAAATATCATTAATTACAAAAATATAAATGATTTTAACACTGCAATTAAAAAGTAGATTGTCAGATTCAATAAAAAGCAGGAAGATACTACCATATGCTAACTACAAGAAATGCACTTTCTCTACAAAGACACAAATCAGTTAAAAATAAAAGGATGGAGAAACATGCATCATGCTAATACTAAACAAAAGAGAGCTGTACTGACAATACTAATATCAGAAAAGTAGACTTCAGAGCAGAGAATATTATCAAGAATATAGAGAAAAGTCATTTCAGAATGGCAGTAAAAATTCACCAAGAGGACAATACAATCATAAACATTTATATACCTAATAACAGATCTTCAGAATGTATGAAGGAAAAATTATAGAACTACAAGGAGAAAGATAAATCTGCAATTAGTGTTGGAGATTTCAATAACCTTCTCTTACTAACTGATAGACCAAGAAAACAGAAAACAGGTAAGGTATGGAAGATTTAAACAACACTATCAACCAACTTAACATAGTTGAAATTATACAAGACTCTAACCAATAACCACAGAATACATTTTTTTCCAAGTTCCTACAGAACTTTTACCATGACAGACCATATTCTGGGCCATAAAAAAACTCAATATTATTTCAACAATAGAAAGTACTTCTGACTACAAGAGACACAAACAAACAAATTGCAAAAGCAGCAATATAGATAGGCAATACATACTTATAATACTCAACATCACTAATTTAATCACTGAAATGAAAAATAAAACATTCTGATATAATTTGTTCTTTTTAGATTGGCAAAGATTAAATAGATTGATAATGTATAATGTTAACAAGTATGGAAGTAAAGCTATCCATGTGTTACTTGTGGGAATGCAAACATAAAGCTTCTGGAGACAATACATCAAAAGCTTTAAATGTACATTTATGTTTTAATCCATCAATAGCATACCTTTAAGCATTTAAGTTAAGAAAATAATACAAGTGGGCCAGGCATGGTGGCTCACACCTGTAATCCCAGCATTTTGGGAGGCTGAGGTAGGTCAATCACTTGAGGTCAGGAGTTCGAGACCAGCCTGGCCAACATGGTGAAACCTCATCTCTGCGCCGCACTCCAGCCTGAGTGACAGAGTGAGACTCTGTCAAAAAAAAAAAAAAAAGAGAGAGAGAGATGAAAGGATGGGAAGGGAAGGGAAGGGAAGGGGAGGGGAGGGGAGGGAAGAAGGGAAAAGAATGCAAGTGTACAGAATATATAAAGTTCATCAAAATGTATATTTAGATTTAGTAGGTATATAAAACCATCACTATAATATTAAATGAAAAATGCATATTACTAAACAGTATACTCAGTATGATCTCATTTTTGTTAACAGAAAGTATGTGAAATATTTCTAAAGGTGGGGAAGGGACGGGGTGTGCTCACCCAAGCACTGCTGAAAAAATGTCACAGAATTTAAATTAGTATTTTCCCATAATTTAATGTGTTTTGATGGGTGCAGCAAACCATCATAGCACATGATGTATACCTAGTAACAAACCGGCAGATTCTGCACATGTATCCCAGAACTTAAAGTATAATTTTAAAAAAAGAAAAAAAAAAGTTAAGGTCATGTAATACTTCTTAATATTAGAAAAAGAATACCCACAAAGTTATTTCCCTTTTGAATAAAAAAGCAGGTGAGAATTGAGAAAGGAAGGACTGAGATACAAAAGAAAGGAAAAATAAAAAGTCTGTAATAGTAATAACTATAGTTTAACAATTAATAACATATGTGACACTTTGTGTGCTAATCACTGTCATAAGCAATTTAATACATTAACCCATTTCATCTTTACAGTAACCATGAGGTAGACACTGTTATTATTCGTGTTTTACAGAAGGGGTATATGTGGCTTAGAGTAAGCTAAATCACTTCCCCAAGAGACAGATTCAGGATCCAAATGCAGACAGCATGGTTCCATTAGCCTGAACTCTTAACCACTACAATAATCTACCTTTCTATAGGAAGAAAGGTAAGTAGAAAGAAATAATCAGAGAGCTAACATTTACTAAGCATGTAGGTGCCAGGCACTAGGGCTGATTTTAACACTTACTCAAAGCCTCACAGCTAGTAAGTGCTAAAGGTGGGACTCTGACCCGAATCTGCCTGACTTCAAGACCTAAGCTCTTTCAACTGTACCCTGATACTTTGCCAAGCAATTTCTCAATAGTTTATCACAACTTTCTTGTATGTTTGCAATGTCCCAGGGCTCATGCTGATTGCTAGAAGTGGCTAGAAATCTTTGGAAAGTAGACCACTGAGATCACTTCCAGTACAAAGCTGTCCAGGCATTTCAGGGAGACTAATCATTCATACCCAAAACCTAAGTACCCAGAATTTTTCCAGTTTTCTCTTACAAATCTACACGCTACCTAATGTCACCAACAGGTAATCCATTCCTATTAATTGTGGATTTGTATATTCAAAAGCCATATTTCAAAATATGAACATGCCCAAAACCGCAATATATTAAAACATCGATCATGCCTGGCATGGTGGCTCATGTCTGTAATCCCAGCACTATGGGAGGACAAGGCGGGCACATCACTTGAGGCCAGGAGTTCGAGACCAGCCTGGCCAACATGGCGAAACCCTGTCTCTACTAAAAATACAAAAATTAGCTGGGCATGGTGGTGCATGCCTGTAATTCCCGCTATTTGGAGGCTGAGGCAGGAGAATCGCTTGAACCCGGGAGGCAGAGGTTACAGGGAGCCAAGATCACGCCACTCCTGGGCAACAGACAAGACTCCATCTCAAACAAACAAACAAAACCATCAATCATTAATCTCATGAGGGCGGGGACCATATCTCTCTTGATCACTATTGTATCTCCCAGCACACAACACAGTTCCTGGCATTCATCATTTCAACCTATTCTTCCAACTTAGTCACTCAATGAATATTTTTTGAGTACCTACTATGTGTGCTATGCATTGTGCTAAATGGAATAGAAAATAAAGTCCGTGATCTCATAAAATGTTCATTGTACTGTACCCACTGGGTAGTGGGATGCTGATGAAAAACAATAAACAAGTATAGAAGTATATATTCAGAATGCCAAATGGTGTTCAGTTCTATAAAGAAAAGTAAAGCAAGGTGTGGGAAATAGAGACAGAAGGGTTGGGGAGGCATGCTCTTATATATGTTGTTCAGGGAATGCTTTGCTGATGAAGTAACATTTAAACAGAAACCTGAATGTACAAGATTAAGAAATATGGCTGGGGGAAAATCATTCCAGGCAGAGGCAAAAACAAAAAGTCTTGGGGGATGAGGAGAATGCCTGATCTGCTGAGATTCAGCAAGGAGGCCAGTATAGATAGAAAAGAACTAACCAGAAAGAGAAAGAAAAGACAGGTTTTGAAACCAAATTCAGGGCATTACTACGCCTTAAAGCACTCTAGTTTCTATTCTGAATAACAAGGAAGTCAGCAGAGAATTCTGAAGATGAATGATATGATCTGACTTACATTTCAAAAATATCAATCTGAAGCTTTTTGGGAAACAGACTAAAGGAAAGCTAGGGTAGAAAAGAGACCTGTTAAGAGGCTGCTGTAATAATTCAAGTAAGAGATGGCTAGGACTAGGATGGTAGGAGTTGAGGTGGTTAAAAATATCAATCTGATGCTTTGTGGGAAACAGACTAAAGGAAGGCTAGGATAGAAAAGAGACCTGTTAAGAGGCTGCTGTAATAACTCAAGTGAGAGATGGCTAGGACTAGGATGGTACGAGTGGAGGTGGTAAGACATGATTGGATTCTAAATATATTCTAAAGTACAGCAACAAGATTTGCTAATGGATTAGATATCAGGTGTGAGAGAAAGGGACAAGTTAAGGATGACTCTCAGGTTTTGAGATGACCAACTAGAAAGATGGAGTTGACATTTTCTGAAATTGAGAAAAATGTAGGAGGAACAAGTTTAGGGGTGCAACAGGAACATTAATAGTATGGTTTTGGAAAATAATGTTTGACATGCCTAATATGCATCTAAGTGGCAGTGTTGGGTATTTAACAGGTTATATAACCCTGCAGTGTGTGTGTGTGTGCACATACACATGTACACATATGCAAATACAAATACTCATATGGTAAAAAGGTCTAAAACGCAAAGTAGCAAAATAATGTGACTTGTCATCTCTGGGGAGTGAGATAATGAGTGATATTCATTTGTTTATTTTTTTTTTTATGTTTGCTAAATTTTCCAATTTTTCAACAAGAAAGCTACATTACTCTCATAATCAGGAAAACATTAAAGAATCTTTGGTTTTGTCTTTCAAGAAAGAACTGGATAACTGTTTTGAAAATGAGAAAAGAAAAAGTAATAGTTTTATAAAAGAAAAGCCAAGATTGGATATCACAGTTTTACGGTTTGGGCAATTGAGGCCTTCTCAAGAGAATGTTAGGAACCTGTGGAGGAAGCTTAAGGCAGGAAATAAAGGAATGGGAAACTTAAAAGAAAGCAAACATGTAAGATAGCAGAATCAGTATTCAAAAAGAGAAAAAGTGGGTTAAATCCAATTAAATGAAATGTGAGATGGATGAATATTCCTAGGCTTGGATATGAAAAGTAATCTTACACTTGAACTGAATGCTGAAAGACTAAGTGAAGAAGGTAGACGGAAGGGAAATCCTAGTAAAGAGACCAGGATGTAGAAGGTAGAACACAAACAAAAGATAAAAAATTAAAAATAAATAAATAAAATAAAAGAAGGTAGAACACAGAGATAAAATCATCCTGGAATGAAGAAAGAAGTTCTGCTCCTAAATGCAAATGGTGCCAGTGGCGGAATGTACAAGATGAAGCTCTCAGGGTAAGCAGAAACCCACTTCAATCTTATGGGTTAAGTTAAATATTTTAAGGTTTATTCTAAAAGTTGTAAAGAGTCATTAGAAGATAATACATGGGAGTCACAAGTAAGATTTATGTTTCAGAATTATCACTCTTCCACTGTGCAGAAAACAGACTTAAAGCTAGGCAAACCTGAAGAAAGGAGCTATGTCTGGGGACTGTTGCAATAAGCCAAGCAGAAAAAGAATGGGCCTGAACATTCTCAGAGGATTGACTCAGGAGTTGAGTCTAATCTAAATTCAAACCATCAAAAAGAATAAATAGAAACTTTCAAGGTCTTCTAGTTCTCAGGAATTCATATATGTGGATTCATATCATGTATTCACATAGAAGAATTTAGTAACACCCAATTGAAAAGCAATGAAAATATACACAATATTATAGAGAATAAACACAATCAATGCTAAAGAAACACATTATTCCTGGCAGGAATAGCAATATAATAAATGTTTGCTGAATGAATAGATAAATGATTCTATCATCGAGACAAAAATGCATCTATGAGCAAAGAAGATCAGCATTTTTTATTTTGCTTATATCAAAAGTAAATTTAACTCCTATTTAAATTATCTAGTTATATTAAATCTGTATCACTTATTTAACTAAAATCTATATACAAAAACATCACCGTCAAAGGATCAGTACTCGTTATAAAATATTAAGTAAAAACTAAGATTTTTATACCTCTTTTCACATTCCACAGTTTGTTTTGGCTTGTTTCTCATCACAGAAGTTGAATGATTAAGAATCCTAGAAGTAAATCAACACATTAATTCCCAAATACATTAAGGAGAATATTATATCACAAGATATATTTAAAAATCTCTAAAATAAACTGCATCTGGTCCTTGAAGATCTTTGCTAGAAAATAATATTTAAATATTATCTAGATCAGATGCCCATAAGTGTACTATTTACAACAAAATGAAGCTCAGCAACTTTTCCAGGCATCTTCTTTTATAAACCCTTTCTCAAAGTTTGGATTATCTTCTAGCCATGCTATTATTGCCCTTTGCATATCTAACTTTTGGCTGAGACAGAAGATAAAGAGATACAGAGGTACCATCATGACTGATTTATTTTTTCCAGCACAGCAAATGATATGAGGTGTGTTCATGTAATATGTAATTATTTTGCCAAATGAAAAATTTTAATTCTAAATGCAAAATCAGTGCTCAAGTTCAATTCTTTAAAAAAAAACACAAGTTTCTTAAACTTTTAATAACTACATAAAACCATTAAAACAAAAGAAAACAATGAACCATTATAAGAGAGAACTATTTCTACATAATGTTACATAATTCTAAGTATTAATCTCAAAGTCAAAAGTAATGAATTACTAACTATCCTTAACATAAGTAACCATACTTGAGTTCTTAATGTTACTATATATATAAATATAATTTTCACTTTTAAAATTTAATATCATAGAAGTAAAATCTCTGCCTTTTATTCAAAATAAAATCTACAGATGTCAACTGCCAAAAGAACATAGAAACGGATTTGAAATAAAAGCTATATATTGACCAATAAAATACATAATGAATTAAATATAAGTTGGTAATTACAGAAATATGGTTAGCATAAAGAAACCAAAGTCCATTATGCTGGATTCCTCACCAGCTTGGATCTAGTAGGGCCTCACTAGGAAAAAGTGATAGAGATGCAAAGGACAAGTATCATACACCAATCAGTGTAGCTTGGGCCAAACAATTTCAGAATTAAGGACATTCATTCTTCTTTGTACAGGCATGCATTAAAATTGCCTTAAATTCTTAAATGCAGAAAAATTAAGGTAATGAAATATCTGAAACTATTAGGAAAAATATATTTTAAAAGAGTATTTTTTTTTTTTTTTTTAAAGAAGAGATAGCAGTAAGTACTATCCTGGAGGAAATTGCAGAATTATTGCAGGGGCAGGGGAGTTAAACTACAATGGCCTTCACTATGGTAAATTCTGATTCCTTCTCACCACACATTCATTAGCGTTGTGATTATGGCTGTGTATGAGTTATATTGAAACAGAAAAAAAAGTTGAGATCCACTTACCTATAAAATATATTTTATGTACTTGAGAATTCACCTACATAAAATTTTGCTATATACATTATTTTGTGTTTTACTCTGATACCCAAAGTCAAAACAAACATCTATTCTAATTAAACATCTAGATTATTAACATACTTCCCTAATCCAGTTACCAGTACTTATTTTAAGTAAAAGACTATACAATTCAGCTATGTCAACCTGGCCCCATAATACTTGAAGGCTTCCACAAACTCTAGATACCTTGATGCGTGTCTTGTTGCTCTGGTCCTCTGGAAGAGTTTATCACTGAATGATGCTCTACAACTTAAAGGCCTCTGTCTGTATTCACATTTTACATAAATCAACCAAACCAAAAGATGGGGGAAGATGTTTTTGGAGACACAGGGTAGTCATTTGTAAAGGAAGCAGAAACAAAAGAATACATAGATTTCAAGGACTGAGAGATCTACCTAATTAGTTATAACAAGCTAGAGGTTAACATGATGCTCCTCAAATTGAAATGTTCATATGATCAGGAAAAAATCATAATAAAAGAGGTAATGTCCATAATTTCTATAATTCTAAAACAAAATTATGAACTTCCCAAACCTAGTTTTGCTTTCCATGATCCTTAATTACATTTTAATTATAACTTTTCATAATTGCTTTTTGTTATTTAGCTATATCACATAGTAATTAGAGGCTCATCTTTCCACAATAAAGAAAAACTCTCAAGACACACCTAAAAGCAAATAAAATAATTACTAAAAGGAAAGACACAACAGAAAATACTACAGCGTAAGTTAGCAGGAACAAACATGCAATGGGAACCAGTTAAATGAAGCTATTTATTGAAAAATCACACATATATTTTAATCCTTTCTTTAGAATGATAACTAAACAAAATTTAAGAAGCCAGTTAAACATCGACTTATTAAGCCCCTTAAGAAAATCAGTATAAGAAAAAGAGCAGTAGCCACCTTTCTAACACTAATATAAATGAGTAAGACTCATGGAAATTTGTAAAACTGGCTCAGTAATTTATAATACATATCAGCTTCTTTGTTTTTCAACAGAATTTCCTTTTTTATTATCAAGTTAATATTAAGAATATTCTAATAGTATCATTTTATTCTCAGTTCTTTCCTTGATTTTTCTTGTTCTTAAAAACATGATCCCTTTTTTCAATTTTATCTTATTTTGGTAAGAACATTTAACAAGAGATCTACTCTCTTAACAAATTTTTAAGTATATAATAGAGTATTGTTAATTATAGGCACAATGTTGTACAGCAGATCCCTAGAACTTATTCATCATACAACATTATTTTTAAGATAATGATTTTTTTCAAGACTTTTTTTTATTTCCCAAAATAATAGTGAAGGTAAAATTAGAACTTGCTGAATGGCTATTTAAATATAGTTAAAGCCATTGATTCAGAGTGACTTCAATACACTCAGATGCAAGTAGAAATAATAATCCAATATTTTGACAGGGGATGATAAAGACTATTTTTCAATTAAAAAAAAAATTCAACAATAAACTATAAACATAAAGTAGCTTAATCAACACATCTTAATCAGACAAAGTGGGGGCAGTCTTCTAAATAACTAGGCTTCAGACTTTAAAACTTTATGAGTTACCAATTTGATGGTTTATTTGCTGATCTCTTTTCTCACCCTTTTTGAGTATTAATTCTGCACAATATCCTCTTGCTGCTCCCCTAGGATAGTTTCATGTACCAAGTACTGGCATAAAGTTTCTTAAAGAATCAAAGACATTTTAAAAAATAATATGAACTGCCAGGCGTGGTGGCTCACACCTGTAATCCCAGAACTTTGGGAGGCTGAGATGGGCGGATCATGAGGTCAGCAGTTCGAGACCAGCCTGGCCAACATAGTGAAACCCTGTGTCTACTAAAAGTACAAAAATCAGCCGGGCATGGTGGCACACGCCTGTAGTCCCAGCTACTCGGGAGGCTGAGGCAGAAGAATTGCTTGAACCCGGGAGGTGGAGGTTGTGGTGAGCTGAGATTACACCACTGCACTCCAGCCTGGGCAACAGAGTGAGACTCTGTCTCAAAAAAAAAAATTTTTTTTAATTAAAAAATAAAAAATATATATCAACTAAGCAAGTGGCAAAACTGCCATAAGGAAATCATCACTGAACTCAATGTAAGCTGTTTTTTAATTACCTCTAGTTTGGGAGAAGATACATGGCTTCATTTAGCTGAGAGCTAACACTGCATTTGTCTTCTACTAGTAGCAAGTTAAAGAACAGCTAAGTAATATGCAGTCAAAGTAGCAGTCCTGGATGATATTTCCCTGTAGGTGAGGGCAATCTTAATCCAGTTAAATTATTTTTAATCAAGACTAAAAACAAACAAAATGTACAATAATTATTTTAAAACCTAAAAAGAGATGTTACAACTCCTGGCCTACAATTTTAAATAGCATTTCAGATCCTTCTCTAATATATTTGGAATATAAGACACAATAATACAGCATGAAAAGGAAAATCCACAACCAGAGAAGGTATAAATTATACCAAATCCACTGTAGGATATATCCTCATATAGGATTACACTTAGATTTTTGGTCTCATTCAAATTCAAGTATTGTGAGAGTAAACAAAAAATTTTAATTCCCCAAATCTAAAAGATCTAAGTAACGGCAACATATTGTAGAAGGAAGAAAGATTATTTAATAGAAAAAATACTAGATTTAGCATTAAAAAATTCTGAGATCCAGTTTAAGTACAGGCATTAACAGAATTGGCTAGGGATCTAAAATTCTCTAGACATTATAAATTTTAAAATAAAATGTGCTCTTTGGCAGAGCCTGGTGGCTCACGCCTGTAATCCCAGCACTTTGGAAGGCTGAGGCGGGTGCAATCCTTAAGGCCAGGAGTTTGAGACCAGCCTAGCCAACATGGTGAAACCCCGTCTCTACTAAAATACAAAAAAATAGCCGGGTATGGTGGCACACACCGGAAATCCCAGCTACTTGGGAGGCCGAGGCATGAGAACGACTTGAACACAGGAGGCAGAGGCTGTAGTGAGCCAAGATTGTGCCACTGCACTCCAGCATGGGCAACAGAGCAAGGCTCTGTATCGAAAAAAATAGTGCTCTTTATTTTATGATATTATAAATATTTTAATGTCTGCAAAAATTAGACATACTTACAACAATGTCACTGAATATTAATATTTAATCTAAAAAGCTCTTATATTAGTATGTACTAACATCTAAAAAGGATGATGAAGAAGAGAATCATAAAAAGACAGAAATTACTTTTGCATACATCTTGAAGAATAGCAGGAGTTTTCTTTAGGGAGAACACATAATTTTTTAACTAATGGCTCCTACTAGTTTTAAATGTATTGATTTAATTTTCAAGCAGTCAATCAAACATATTATATGTGCCACATTTCCTTAATCCAGTCTGTAACTGATGTACATTTGGGTTGATTCCAAGTCTTTGCTATTGTGAATAGTGCTGCAATAAACATACATGTGCATGTGTCTTTACAGCGGCATGACTTACAATCCTTTGGGTATATACCCAGTAATGGGATGGCTGGGTCAAATGGTATTTGTAGTTCTAGATGCTTGAGGAATCACCACACTGTTTTCCACAATGGTTGAACTAGTTTACAGTCCCACCAACAGTGTAAAAGTGTTCCTATTCCTCCACATTCTCTCCAGCACCTGTTGTTTCCTGATTTTTTAGTGATTGCCATTCTAACTGGTGTGAGATGGTATCCCACTGTGGTTTCGATTTGCATTGCTCTGATGGCAAGTGATGATGAGCATTTTTTCATGTGTCTGTTGGCTGTATGAATGTCTTCTTTTGAGAAGAGTCTGTTCATATCCTTTGCCCACTTTTTGATGGGGTTGTTTTTTTCTTGTAAATTTCTTTGAGTTCCTTGTAGGTTCTGGATATTAGCCCTTTGTCAAATGAGTAGATTGCAAAAATTTTCTCCCATTCTGTAGGTTGCCTGTTCACTCTGATGGTAGTTTCTTTTGCTGTGCAGAAGCTCTTTAGTTTAATTAGATTCCATTTGTCAATTTTGGCTTTTGTTGCCATTGCTTTTGGTGTTTTAGACATGAAGTCCTTGCCCCTGCCTATGTCTTGAATGGTATTACCTAGCTTTTCTTCTAGGGTTTTTATGGTTTTAGGTCTAACATTTAAGTCTCCAATCCATCTTGAATTAATTTTTGTATAAGGAGTAAGGAAAGGATCCAGTTTCAGCTTTCTACTTATGGTTAGCCAATTTTCCCAGTAGCATTTATTAAATAGGGAATCCTTTACCATTTCTGGTTTTCGTCAGGTTTGTCAAAGATCAGATGGCTGTAGATGTGTGGTATTATTTCTGAGGGCTCTGTTCTGTTCTATTGGTCTATATCTCTGTTTTGGTACCAGTACCATGCTGTTTTGGTTACTGTAGCCTTGTAGTATAGTTTGAAGTAGCGTGAGGCTTCCAGCTTTCTTCTTCTGGTGTAGGATTGTCTTGGCAATGTGGGCTATTTTTTGGTTCCACATGAACTTTAAAGCAGTTTTTTTCCAATTCTGTGAAGAAACTCATTGGTAGCTTAATGGGGATGGCATTGAATCTATAAATTACCTTGGGCAGTATGGCCATTTTCACGATATTGATTCTTCCTATCCATGAGTATGGTATGTTCTTCCATTTGTTTGTGTCCTCTTTTATTTCACTGAGTAGTGGTTTGTAGTTCTCCTTGAAGAGGTCCTTTACATCCCTTGTAAGTTGGATTCCTAGGTATTTTATTCTCTTTGAAGCTATTGGGAATGGAAGTTCATTCATGATTTGGCTCTCTGTTTGTCTGTTACTGATGTATAAGAATGCTTGTGATTTTTGCACATTGATTTTGTATCCTGAGACTTTGTTGATGTTGCTTATCAGCTTAAGGAGATTTTGGGCTGAGATGATGGGGTTTTCTAAATATACAATCATGTCATCTGCAAACAGGGAAAATTTGACTTCTTCTTTTCAAAACTGAATACCCTTTATTTCTTTCTCTTGCCTGATTGGCCTAGCCAGAACTTCCAACACTATGTTGAATGGGAGTGGTGAGAGAGGGCATCCCTGTCTTGTGCCAGTTTTCAAAGGGAATGCTTCCAGTTTTTGCCCATTCACTATGATATTGGCTGGGGGTTTGCCATAAATAGCTCTTATTATTTTGAGATACGTTCCATCAATACCGAATTTATTGAGAGTTTTTAGCATGAAGGGCTGTTAAATTTTGTCAAAGGCCTTTTCGGCATCTATTGAGATAATCATGTGGTTTTTGTCTTTGGTTCTGTTTATATGCTGGATTACGTTTATTGATTTGCGTATGTTGAACCAGCCTTGAACCCCAGGGATGAAGCCCACTTGATCATGGTGGATAAGCTTTTTGATGTGCTGCTGGATTTGGTTTGCCAGTATTTTATCGAGGATTTTTACAACGATGTTCATCAGGGATATTGGTCTAAAATTATCTTTTTCTGTTGTGTCTCTGCCAGGCTTTCGTATCAGGATGATGTTGGTCTCATAAAATGAGTTAGGGAGGATTCCATCTTTTTCTACTGATTGGAATAGTTTCAGAAGGAATGGTACCAGCTCCTCCTTGCACCTCTGGTAGAATTCGGCTGTGAATCCATCTGGTCCTGGACTTTTTTTGGTTGGTAGGCTATTAATTATTGCCTCAATTTCAAAGCCTGCTATTCTTCTATTCAGGGATTCAACTTCTTCCTGGTTTAGTCTTGGAAGAGTTTAAGTGTCCAGAAAATTATCCATTTCTTCTAGGTTTTCTTGTTTATTTGCGTAGAGGTGTTTATCGTATTCTCTGATGGTAGTTTGTATTTCTGTGGGGTCGGTGGTGATATCCCCTTTATCATTTTTTATTGCATCTATTTGATTCTTCTCTCTTTTCTTCTTTATTTGTCTTACTAGCGGTCTATCAATTTTGTTGATCTTTTCAAAAAACCAGCTCCTGGATTCATTGATTTTTTGAAGGGTTTTTTGTGTTTCTATCTCCTTCAGTTCTGCTCTGATATTAGTTTTTCTTGCCTTCTGCTAGCTGTTGAATGTGTTTGCTCTTGCTTCTCTAGTTCTTTTAATTGTGATGTAAGGGTGTCAATTTTAGATCTTTCCTCCTTTCTCTTGCGGGCATTTAGTGCTATAAATTTCTTTCTACACACTGCTTTAAATGTATCCCAGAGATTCTGGTATGTTGTATCTTTGTTCTCATTGGTTTTAAAGAACATTTTTATTTCTGCCTTCATTTTGTTATGTACCCAGTAGTCATTCAGAAGCAGGCTGTTCAGTTTCCATGTAGTTGAGTGGTTTTGATTGAGTTTCTGAGTCCTGAGTTCTAATTTGATTGCACTGCAGTTTGAGAGACAGTTTGTTATAATTTTGTTCTTGTATATTTGCTGAGGAGTGCTTTACTTCCAACTATGTGGTCAATTTTGGAATAAGTGCGATGTGGTGCTGAGAAGAATGTATATTCTGTTGATTTGGGGTGGAGAGTTCGGTAGATGTCTATTAGGTCCGCTTGGTGCAGAGTTGAGTTATCCTTGTTAACTTTCTGTCTTGTTGATCTGTCTAATGTTGACAGTGGGGTGTTGATGTCTCCCATTATTTTTGTATGGGAGTCTAAGTCTCTTTGTAAGTCTCTAAGGACTTGCTTTATGAATCTGGGTGCTCCTGTATTGGGTGCATATATATTTAGGATAGTTAGCTCTTCCTGATGAATTGATCCCCTTCCCATTATGTAATGGCCTTCTTTGTCTTTTTGACCTTTGATGGTTTAAAGTCTGTTTTATCAGAGACTAGGATTGCAACCCCTGCTTTTTTTTGTTCTCCATTTGCTTGGTAGATCTTCCTCCATCCCTTTATTTTGAGCCTATGTGTGTCTCTGCATGTGAGATGGGTCTCCTGAATACAGCAAACTGATGGGTCTTGACTCTTTATCCAATTTGCCAGTCTGTGTCTTTTAATTGGAGCATTTAGTCCATTTACATTTAAGGTTAATATTGTTATGTGTGAACTTGATCCTGTCATTATGATATTAGCTGGTTATTTTGCTCGTTAGTTGATGCAGTTTCTATCCAGCATTGATGGACTTTACATTTTGGCATGTTTTTGCAATGGCTGGTACCGGTTGTTCCTTTCCATGTTTAGTGCTTCCCTCAGGATCTCTTGTAGGGCAGGCCTGGTGGTGACAAAATCTCTAGGCATTTGCTTGTCTGTAAAGGACTTTATTTCTCCTTCACTGATGAAACTTAGTTTGGCTAGATATGAAATTCTGGGTTGAAAATTCTTTTCTTTAAGAATGTTGAATATTGGCCCCCACTCTCTTCTGGCTTGGAGAGTTTCTGCCAAGAGATCTGCTGTTAGTCTGATGGGCTTCCCTTTGTGGGTAACCCGACCTTTCTCTCTGGCTGCCCTTAACATTTTTTCCTTCATTTCAACTTTGGTGAATCTGACAATTATGTGTCTTGGAGTTGCTCTTCTGGAGGAGTATCTTTGTGGTGTTCTCTGTATTTCCTGAATTTGAATGTTGGCCTGCCTTACTAGGTTGGGGAAATTCTCCTGGATGATATTCTGCAGTGTTTTCCAACTTGGTTCAATTTTCCCCCTCACTTTCAGGCACTCCAATCAGATGTAGATTTGGTCTTTTCACATAATCCCACATTTCTTGGAGGCTTTGTTCATTTCTTTTTACTCCTTTTTGTCTACACTTCTCTTCTCACTTCATTCATTTCATCTTCAACCACTGATACTCTTTCTTCCAGTTGATCGAGTAGGTTACTGAAGCTTGTGTGTTTGTCATGTAGTTCTCGTGTCATGGTTTTCATCTCTATCAGTTCTTTTAAGGTCTTCTCTGCATTGATTATTCTAATTATCCATTCATCCATTCTTTTTTCAAGGTTTTTAGTTTCTTTGCGCTGGTTACATAGTTCCTCCTTTAGCGCTGAGAAGTTTGATCGACTCAAGCCTTCTTCTCTCAACTCATCAAAGTCATTCTCAGTCCAGCTTTGTTCCATTGCTGGCGATGAGCTGCGTTCCTTTGGAGGGGGAGATGTGCTCTGATTTTTTCAATTTCCAGCTTTTCTGCCCTGCTTTTTCCCCATCTTTGTGGTTTCATCTGCCTTTGGTCTTTGATGATCGTGACGTACTGATGGGGTTTTGGTGTGGGTGTCCTTTCTGTTTGTTAGTTTTCCTTCTAACAATCAGGACTCTCAGCTGCAGGTCTGTTGGTGTTTGCTTGAGGTCCACTCCAGACCCTGTTTGCCTGGGTATCAGCAGCAGAGGCTGCAGAAGATAGAATATTGCTGAACAGTGAGTGTTGCTGTCTGATTCTTGCTCTGGAAGCTTCGTCTCAGGGGTGTACCCAGCCGTGTGAGGTATGAGGTGATGGTCTGCCCCTAGTGGGGGATGTCTCCCAGTTAGGCTACTCAGGAGTCAGTGACCCACTTGAGTAGGCAGTCTGTCCATTCTCAGATCTCAACCTCCGTGCAGGGAGAACCACTGCTCTCTTCAAAGCTGTCAGATAGGGACTTTTACATCTGCAGAGGTTTCTCCTGCTTTTTGTTTAACTATGCCCTGTCCCCAGATGTGGAGTCTGCAGAGGCAGGCAAACCTCCTTGAGCTGCGGTGGGCTCCACCCAATTTGAGCTTCCCAGTGGCTTTGTTTAGCTACTTAAGCCTCAGCAATGGCGGGCGCCCCTCCCCCAGCCTCGCTGCCTCCTTGCAGTTAGATCTCAGACTGCTGTGCTAGCAATGAGGGAGGCTTCATGGGTGTGGGACCCTCCGGGCCAGGTGTGGGATATAATCTCCTGGTGTGCCGTTTGCTAAGACCCTTGGCAAAGCGCAGTATTAGGGTGGGAGTTACCCGATTTTACAGGTGTTGTGTGTCTCAATTTCCCTTGGCTAGGAAAAGGAATTCCCTTCCCCCTTGCACTTCCCAGGTGAGGCAATGCCTCGCCCTGCTTCAGCTCTCGCTGGTAGGGCTGCACCCGCAGACCAGCATCGACTGTCCGACACGCCCAGTGAGATGAACCCAGTACCTCAGTTGAAAATGCAGAAATCACCCATCTTCTGTGTCACTCACGCTGGGAGCTGGAGGCTGAAACTGTTCCTATTTGGCCATCTTGGGCGCCCCCCAGGTTAGTGATTTTCTAGTATGATTTTTTATATCTATAAATGTAGCAGCTGTGCAAAAAAGATACTTAGACTATTTAGCTTATTAGCTATTGTACAGATTGCCCCTAAAAAGTTGCCCCTAGAAACCATATATTTGTCATTTGATAAGTTTTAGTTGTATTTTTCAATGTATATTTAAACAAATGCCAATATATTTAAATTTGAAACTTCCCAAAACATGGTCATATTAACCATAAACATTTATTATTTTGAATAAATGAAATAAAATGCTTTTTACTTATCCATGTTAAATGCACCAAAATTATTCTCTTTTCTCAAAACAAACAAAAAAAAAACCCACTCAGATCTTTATCATTTCAAAACTATAAATGTAGTCCTCTCAGTACATGAAGATGGCAATAACAGCTGACCCTGAGAAGCATATGTAAGTTTTCCTGCATTAGAAGTGGACTTGTCTTGATTTTATTCTCATTCACACAGTGTCTTCTCATTGCCAACATGTATTTGAAGAAAGTCTAACCAAAAGATGGGGAAAATGGTCTTTGACCAAGAAGCAGACCAAAGTGAGCCAGTGACCCTCAAATCATCATACTGATTTAATCTACTCTTGTAAAATTCAACTCCATTCTAAGGAATTTAGACATATCCTAAGTAATTTGGAATCTGAGTTTTAAAAAGCACATTATATACGTGACATGTACCTAGGAAAAAAATGCTTACAATGTAAATAATGCTACTGTGAGCTAAAATTAATATCAACAAATAAATCAGTTTTTATGATTCAGCACACACACAGGAATAAAAAAGAAATACCTAAGCAATATTAAACATAGTGACCATATATATGAGTACATTCTGTTAGTTGTAAATGTAATTTTATATTCCTGTCCTAAGTATTTCCTATTGCCTTTTAGTACAGGTTGAGTATCCCTTATTTGAAATGCTTGGGATCGGATTTCAGATTTTTGAATGAAGGATGCTCAATCTGTAGTTAGTTCCTTGAGATAGATCTTAAGAGGGCACTATTGTTTACTCAAAACTTCATATACTTCATTTGATAATCTTTAAATAATCAGATTTAATTATTATAAAATTTGTCATTTCAAATCTCATTACTGAAAGGAATACCTGTTCTTCTGTTCTTGCTGCAATAACTGAGCAGCTATTTTCCTCAAATCAGTTACTTCCTTCAAATCATCATCCTCTTCCTCTGCCAGTAATTGTTCTTTCTCAAGTCTGAAAGGTGACACAATCATGGTTATCCAAAAAGTAAGGCAGACTACATTTTATGCCAGCTTCCAGAAATAGAAACCATTTTTGTTTTTAACACCATATGAAAGTTAAAATCCTAGGTCCTCCTTTTAAAATACTAAAATAAGAAATAAGGAAAACATCTATGTTCTCTACTCATTATGAAATGTAGCATACTGGCTGTATTAATATAATTAATGACTAACAAATAATAGCAAAGTATATAACCATTTTTTAAATTTCTGAAACGTGTAATGGTCATAGTAATCTAAAAATGTATATTTTCCAGCCTTGAGTATAAAAAGGACTGCAAAGTTCTATATGGCCTGTCTTAATACATAAATTTAAAATGTTGTAAAATTTTGTCATTTAATTGAACCATCCTGTTTTTATCAGTTTATTGATTTTGATTTTTAAAATCTGTATATAAAATGTCTAAATAAAGAAAATCCAAAATAGGTTCAAATAAGATTGGCAAATGTGCCTGAAAATACTAATATGTCATTTTTATAAAAGAGAACAAAAAAATTTAAAATAGTTATTCAAACTCTAGTCATTTTATCTTAAGGGATTTCACTTTAAAAACAGTATCAAACCATGAATCTTTACATCATACATGCTACAGGTGACTCTCAAGTTTAAGCAACTGGCCTCATTAGATGAGGTGACAAAGTAAAAGAATGAAATCTAAAGAGTTCAAGACAAAGCAATATACCTCCTCACAGGACATCAGAGATGATTAACTAATAACTGCTTTAAAATCTGACAAAGTCATTTGGAGGAAGCATAATGTAGAGAAAAGAGAAAAGTTTAAAAATCAAAGAGAGCTATGTTCATACTCTAGGTACTAGTGGACACTAGCTAAGTGATTTTAGGCATAAAACTTAAGAGTCTTTGAACTTCACCTTCCTCACCTGAAAAAATGAGGTCAATATCTACCCTGCAGCATTTTAATGAAGATAAAATGAGAAAGAAGGGAAAGCACATAGCACCAATCCTGGTACATGGTAGGTATTCACCAAATGTTCCTTCTTTCCTTTCTGCAGCTATAAAGCAACCTGAAGGAGTAACTGAAAAAATGTGGTAGGTCATATTCCATCATTTTATAAGATGAATAGTTCAGAAAAATCCAAAGCACAATTATTTTAATAAAATCTGGACATAAGTACCCTTAAAAGTCATAACCAGCCTGACCAAGTGGAAAGTATAGTAGAACAAGAGACAGTACATCTGAGTTCCAGACATTTAAAATGCCTGGTTTCAGTGTCTTAGTTGGTAAAGTGATGTCAATCTATTTCAGAGGGTTGTTAAATAGCTCAAGTGAAGCAATGTATATGACGGTACAGTCCTCCTCAATAATAATAATAGAAGTCATCATTACACTTCAGGAGGAAAAATAGTGCATATCCTACACTCAAACGCTTACTATAATTTTGTGTTTAATTGAGGAATACAGATAGATATGAAGTATTTATAAATTAACTATCTAAACATAAGAGGTAAGTGAACAAAAAATTATATTTTATTCAGGTACTCTTTCAAGTAGGACTATCTAATGAATGGCTCAAGTGCTTATAAGTAACATTTCATTTTCATACGTGCTTACCTTTTTTCATCCTCTAATTCTTCATTTTTCTGAGATTTTTCAGAACATTTTTCTTTTCCCTTACATAAAAGAAAGTTACATTTTAAATTGTACAGTCCACTTTCGTAAGATCAAGAGAGCATGTTATTAATATTTGTTCAAAGTTTTATTTACCTTAAAGAAAGATACAAATGATCCAATATGTGCATCTCCCTGTTCAGAAACTGCTACATCTTCTGTGTTGGGGTCAACAAAATCATATACCTCCTGGTCTAGGTACAGATTAATATTTATTAGAAAATGTACTTAGTAAACTGTATGCTTGACACTGCTGTCCTTAGAAAAATGTATATTTTCTCAATATAAGAGTTGGCTAAAGACAATATAATTTTTCAAAGCCCATTTTTAATGTGGGCTATGTACATGAAACAAAAATAGCAGGTACCATATGAATTACCTTTCTGAGAATCAGTCTTACTTCCTATTATGTGACTGTCATTTCTTGATGTCTGCTCTCTATTTGATTCTGAGACTTGAGAATGAAGGCTGACTGTGTCATCATCTGATGGCTAAAAGGAATAAGCAAAAAGTACAAATGAGGCATTTTAAACTTATGATATGGATTATGTTGCTTCAATCTTACATATGAATTACAGAATGTCTGCTTTACATCTCCAGTTTTCAAACCCAAAATTAACATAAGGTTTACTGCTCTGCTTTAAAAATCAGCATGCCTTTTTTCAGTTTTAGTTATAAAATATAATGATCATATATTCAAGCAAAATAAACTCAAGTATGCATAAGGGTCTCTATTTCAATGTTCTAATAAAATTGTAAAACAGAATAGATCGCAATAGAAAATACTTACTTCTGTTGTGGATAATCGTTTCTCTCCATTATCACTTCCAATTCCAGAGTCAGGACCATGATTTTTATTTGGATAAAAATCTTCCATACTATGGAAATAGAAATCCTAAGAGCAGTTAGGGTTTTCTTCTTAAACAGATAATGCACACTTGACCTAAAATTTCCCTAGATAATACAGAATATATACTTTTGATGTCTAAGATCCTTAATTAAGGACATGAGGAGAAAAATATCAGAACTCTTCCTACAAAACATTTTATTCATGCCATTCATGCAATATTGTTCCCTTCGTGTACTCTACAATGACAACTGTCAACAATAACCTATTGTTTCTCTTCAGAGATTCAGAAAATCAGGCTGCCTTGTTAGAACATTATCTTGATAAAAGACCTGTTTTTTCCCATTGGTTTGTCAAATTTCATCACAGAGCTTCGAAACATTTTTTAACTTCAGTGTATATGGTTTATTCTTCATTGGCTCTAAAAACATGTTTTATTTGTATAAGTAATGCCCATCTAATACTTAAGAGAGGATGCAAAAATGAAGGCTACAAACTATTGAATATGCAATTCAATACTTTCAAATTCAATTTGTCCTTGCAAATTTCTGATTTACAAAATATACCACCCAGGAAGCAAAGTATTTTTCACTTAATTTGCAATTTTACCACACAGTCTACAATGACCACTTATTATGTATGAGGAACTGTGCTAAATGTTTAAAAGACAATATGTTACATATTTACTGTGAAAAACTGTAGCAAATTGATGGTGTTTTCTCATTTTATATATGAGAAAACTTAGACTGGAAGGGATTAAGCAATTTATCCAAGGATATGCAACTGGCAGCCAGCAGTCCAAATTTGAACCCTCAATTATCTAGCACCAAAGTCCCTGGTCGTAATCACTATGTTATAATTCCTCTCCTAAAACCAGTTTCATGCTTAAAAACAAAACAAAACAAAACAAAACAAAAAACAAAAAAAAAAAAACTGATTTTTATACTTTTCAGAAGTATATGAACACATTTAGGGAAGCACCTACCAAGTATCAGGTACTATGTTGAATGTTTAAGAGAAAATACATTTTTAAAATTTGCCTCCAAAGAGCTAGCTCTCAGCCCAGAGGAAAAATGAATGTGTTCAAATGTTTTGAAGACTATAACAAAGGTAAATACAAAGTGCTATGAGAAAAAAAAAAAAAAGGTCAACTAATTCTCCTCGGTAAAGTTAGGAAAGGCGTCACTCAAGAAGGTGGCATTTGAGCTCAGTCTTGAGGATGAAGAGGCGATAACTGTTAGCATTCATTGAGTGTCTATACTGTGTTATGTACTGTGCTAGATGCACCTCATATTTTAGACATAATTCTTATGGTCTTGAAGTTATAATTATTATTTCTTTTCACAAAGAAAAATAATAAAGCTTACAAAAGTTAACGTCCCAAGGGGAAAAATTACAACATTTACTGTTTATCATTTATTGAACTAATTGTTAGGCACACATTTAATTCTCACAACTGTAGAAGTGAGTACGGTTAACATTTAAATAAGGAAACAGGCTCAGAGAAGTCAAGTAACTTACACAAGGCCACAGAGAAATTAAGTGGTTAAACCATGATTAGAGCCAAAATTCATCTGACTGCACTGCACAAAATACATTCGTGGATTTGTAGTAAATGACAATGATGATAATAAGCTATTTGTTGAGGAAATATTATGGGTAAGGCATTGTACTAAGTACTCTACATACATTTCTTCATGTAATCCTGACTGCACCTGTGTAATTATTTTCTGTTTTACATATGAGAAAACTGAGGACCACAGACATTAATACACAAGGACATACAGTTATTAAGAGTCATAAATGGGCTTCAAAGCCATATTATGCCTGACTCCAAAAGCTATTATATGTAACTACTGTAGTGCCTATCTATGTATAATAAAGAGATTACAAAACAGACAAGGCATGGAAGGGCATTCTAGGTAGTAAGAACCACACAGCCAAGTGTCTGAGTATGAAAGTGGAAAGCACATACAAGAATTTTCTAAGTAGTTCAATATCAGCTGTGAGTGAGAAATTAACACAACTGACAACCCACTCTATAGACCTGCACCGTCCAATATGGTTAAGTAGCCAGTAGTCATATACGGCCATTCCAAATTGAGACACACTATACACGTAAAATACATACTAGATTTCAAAGATTTAATATTAAATAAGCATGTAAAATATCTCACCAAGTTTTCACATTAATTACATGTTGAAATGATAATATTTTGGATATACTCAAATAACATGTATTTCTTTTTACTTTTTTCAAAATGAGTAACAAAAAAATTAAAAATTATATATGTGGCTCACATTATATTTTTTTTGGATGGTCCTGCTAGAGAATCTCTCCCAAATATATCTTAATTCTGCCATTTCTTTTCATCTCTATTGCAATCACTTTATTCTAGACCCCTCTGATCTCTTGGCAGTACTACAACAATCCAACTAGTCCCTGTGCTTCTATTTTTGCTTGCTTCCAATCTATTCTCCTATAAGCCAAAATAGTTTTTTTTAAACAAAAAGGAGTCAAATCATGTTATTCCCCCACTTAAAACTGTCCAATGACTTCCCACTGTACTTTAAGTAAAATTCAAACTTCTTACCACATCCTACAAAGAATCCACATGACTTGAGCTCTGACTACCTCTCTAAAATCAACTTGTACCATGTTCCCCTTCAGCTACTCTGCTCCAACCACGCTGGTCTCCTTTCAGCTGTTTGAACACACAAAGTTCCTTCCTAACTTAAGGCCATGGCAATGTCATTCTTTCTGCCTAAGATGCTCTTACTTTGCTCTTCACAGAGCTGGCTTTTATTCATTCGCTGACCACATTCTTGGAATTTCAAATACATTCCTTCATAGCACTGAATACAATTTGAAATTTTATATGTGTGTGTATTTCCTTGCTTTGTTTATTCACTGACTCCTGCTCCACTACATTGTGAGCACCATGACTGACAAGACCAATATGTATGACATTCAACAAAACATACCTGAATCTACCAGTAGGCATTCAACTGATATTTGCAAAAATAAATGACTAAAACAGTAAATGCCATTACTAAAAGTAAATTCATGTTAAAATAAATATAAAGCAGATTAATAGAGATTAGAATGTCTTCATTCCAATTTTTGGAGCCTTCTTTGGTCTAATAATGTTCACAATATTAAACAATAATCTTTAAGAACTAAATCTAATGTTAGATATTAATTCTACTTGCAAAATAAAAATATTCAAGAAAAAGTCCCATTTGGGAATTCACGAACTTGTGCTGTTAACAATAGTACTTACTATATTGCCATTCAAAATAATATAAAATTTATCATATATGCAATGACAAATCTTTAAATATTTTAGGCAAAAGCATGGTCTACCTTTCGGTAGTCTCACCCCATTCTAGGTTATTTTCTAAACTATTACATAGATTTATACTTTCATAAAATCTTTCAGACCAATCTACATCTTGAAAGGATGAATTAAAAACAGAATGTTCCATCTACCATCTCAAAATCTCATGAGGAGCAAAACACTGAAATCATAAACAACATCAAAGATATTCATCAAATATGATATACCATTATATGTCATTATGATATATCATCTTTGATGCAATATAAAGACTATGATGAAAGGGAAAAGGTATTCCTCAAATGTCTTGCTCTTCCACCAACCTTAGTTCAAAGTCAAATTCTACTTGTTGTTAACAAATGTACAATACAGTGATTACAAAAGTAAATTAATAGTTGTCACATGCTGAGAAATTAGTGTTTCTATACTATAATGTCAAACATTTACATTTTTACTACTAAAATGTTAATAATTGAGAAAATGTCAAAAATATTCTAGTATCCTAGAACTTCATTCTATGATGGTGATATGTAGCTTCAGTCAATTATTGATTTTAGTGCTGGACCAATGAGCCTAAATATATTCAGAACACTCAAGATTAATAAGTATATTTTACAAAAAGGGAAGACAGAAATCATCAAATGAAACTGTAAGAATGTTACACTACCTGTCTGTGAGAGGCTGGGAGGGCATTCGTTTACTCAATGATGGAAGATCCAGGGAATCTGGTTTCTTATCCATTCTGCAACATGCTTGAATATTTAAGTACTTAAATATGTGTACCTTACCCTTTAAACATATCTGTCAATAAAAAAGAAAGGAGATTTAATTATATAGTTCCAAATACAAATGACATCTACCATTTTAAACCATTGAATAGTCTCAAATTATACTGAGACATCACAATCTTGATTGGTACTTTGCATATTTAAATAATTTGTACTTCTGACACCAGGTGGAAAAATCTGACAACACTGATACTAACTAAAATTCTATTGCCATCTCTGTTCTTATTGAAAAGACTTAATTGTTCTATATTTCACTGGAATTTTCTTGTTAAAAGCAGAATGTACAAACTATTAAACAATATAAAGTTTACAACTCATAAAAGTGGCCTTTATTCGCAAAAATGAAAAATATATATTCGTTGGAAAGGTAAGAAAAGAACAAATAATCTATGCAATTCTTTAAAGTAATCTCGTCAGAACCACTAAGATGTTTGGCATAAACACTGGAAAAGGCTAACATAAAAAATATAAATATAGGAAAAACGAATTTGTTGAAAGGTACGATATTAGGCTGGTGAGATTAAAATAATAAAAGAAAACACTGGTCAATTCAACTAGAATAATATACTGAGAAATTACTTTTGTTGGCCATAGAGAAAATGAAAAATGAGGATTAAAATATTATGTGAACAAAGATATTCTGTATAAAAACAACAGAAAATGAGAGGTAAGAAAACTGTAAGTCAGCTTTACCAAGGTTAATTACAGTCACTAAGTGACATCAAATAAATATTTCTCAAAATTCTAATAAAAACGTAACATTTTATGGGCTCACATAAGCTTACCTCACATGCAAAAAAATCAGCAAAGAAAACAGTAAGACAAAAACATTAAAAAGCAATTATTATTCCAGGTTAAAAGGAAGAATGTTTCCTAGATAATTCTAACAGATACTAGGTCTGACGCGACCACTGAAAAATTTCATTTAAAAGGAAAATTAAAACTTTTGAGCTATTAGAATATAAGTATATTAATTGCCAATTAAATGTGCTAAATATTAATTTTCTATTAATTATAAATTATTAATATTAAATATTATCAACTAA
>NC_045445.1:38906177-38957359 GCF_002776525.5 Piliocolobus tephrosceles | reverse complement strand
GGTTTACGCCATTCTCCTGCCTCAGCCTCCCGAGTAGCTGGGACTACAGGCGCCCGCCACCTCGCCCAGCTAGTTTTTTGTATTTTTTTTTTTTTTTAGTAGAGACGGGGTTTCACCGTGTTAGCCAGGATGGTCTCGATCTCCTGAGCTCGTGATCTGCCTGTCTCAGCCTCCCAAAGTGCTGGGATTACAGGCTTGAGCCACCGCGCCCGACCACAAAAATTTATCTTAATTATCAAACAAAGTGATGGTAAATCACTATCTTTTGTAAATTTTAACTTTTTATCATAGTACTTCACGTACACAGTTTTTAAATTTAAAAATGATTACAAAGCTGACGACATAATCCTTAATTCTACTTCTCCTTTTTTTTTTTTTTTTTTTTGGAAAAGTGTCTCACTCTGTCACCCAGGCTGTAGTGCAGTGACGCAAACATGGCTCACTGCATCCTCGACATCCTGGGCTCAAGTGATCCTCCCAGATTAGCTGGGATGAAATTACAGGCATGCATCACCATACCCGGCTAATCTTTTTTGTATTTTGCAGAGGCAGGGTCCCACTATGTTGTTGCCCAGGCTGTTCTCAAATTCCTGGGTTCAAGGGATCCTCCCACCTCGGCCTTCCAAAGTGCTGGGATTACAGGCATGAACCACCGTGCCCGGCCCATTCTACTTCATTCAATCTCTAAGACCAAATTCCCACTTTAAACTCTTTTTGCTGAATTTCTGCTATTTGCCCTCATATTTATAAATAACATGCTTCTACTGCTATTTGTTTTAAAATTTTCAATGGTAGATGTATTGGAGTCTCACTAAGGAAGATGAGGGCTTGGATTTCTTACATTACCCATACCACCACCACCGTCCCAGCCTCCCTGCTTCCTATCAATTCACATAAACATACTTCTATGTTCAGAAGCATAACATAGTGGTTAAAGAGCATGGACTCCAGAGTCACACTGCCTTAGGTTGAATCCTGGCTCTAACCCATGCTAGCAATGTGACCTTGAAAAAGTCATTTAACTTCTATGCCTCTGTTTCCTTATATGTAAAATGAGGATAATGACAGTACTTGTTTTACAGGGTTAATGTAAGAATTAAATGAGTTAATATATGTAAAGCATTTTCAACAGTGTCTAGAACACAGTAAATACTATATAAATCTCTGCTATTATAGCTATGTCACAATTTTTCACTAAATCAAAATCCAGTATTTACATTACTATGACCAAGAAAATACTCACAGATAAACTCCACAGAGTAATATGATTGTATTTCCTTTCTCCTGTAAGTTTTTGTTTTTCCTAAAGTAATTAATGGCCCCCATTTTTTTCTTTTGAAAAATTTTCTATATGCCTAGTATAAATTCCTTCTTGACTCTGACAGAACTATAAAACATCTCTCCATGTGGACAAACCTATCAAGTCATTTCTTACTTTCTTTTTTCCTTTCCTTTTTTTTTTTTTTTTTTTTTTTTTTTGGAGACAACTCCTGTACTCCAAACTACTGACTGGCTGCTTACTAGGCCTGTGTATATCTGTCAATCTCGGACATGAAGAATTCCTCTTTTTTTAGTTTACTCCCTCACTTTGGTATAGTACACCCTCTGCTAGCATCCTAAGAAAGGGTATATGGGAGTAAAAATTTCCAAGACCTTGCATGTTTGAAACCTTTTTCTATCTCACATTTGATGACAGTGTGAGTGTAGAATGTTAGAAATACTCCCTTAGTCCTTGAAGGTATCATTCCAACATCTGCCAGTTTCCACAACTGCTGCTAGAAAGCCATGCTGATTAGCACTCCTATGAATATGCTCCATTTTTCCTCTTTATTTTTTTCTTCAAGCTTTATTAAAGTATGAGTTACAAATAAAATTTTTTTATATTTAAGTTCCAGGTCCGTCCCACTGACCCTGACCCAACGACGGATGAAAGACGTACACTGACACAGATATTTTGCCTGTCATTCTAGTTAAGGGGCTCTGCTGCCTCAGTCTGCAGCATCTGCCTCGATAAGCTGGCAAAGTTTGCATTTATTTAGTACAGATTAAGTGACAAAGGTCTTGAGTAAACACCACTAGAGGGTAATTAACATTGCCAACCCCTGGAGTAGAGAGCAATCATGCACCTGCAGGTGATAAAAGTTGGGCTTAGGGCCACATGAGTAAACAAGCTATTTAGATAAACTCCCTTACATTCCTTTGTACCTACTTTAAACTATTAACTCAAGGTAAGAGGATTAGGTTGACTTCGGCTAAATCTTTTACTGAAGCTATGCAACCCCCCAGCCTTCCAAGAAGGTTTGTGTCTATTTCCTATAACTATCTTGGTAATTTTTCCTCTACAATTTTTCCCACCACCCTGACTGAACTCCCACATTTAAGGTGTACAACGTGATGCTTTGATATACAGTTGACCCTTGAACAACACAAGTTTGAACTGTGGAGGTCCATTATACATGGATTTTCTTCCACCTCTGCCACTCCTCAGACAGCTAGACCAACCCCTCCATTTCCTCCTCTTCAGCCCTGTTCAACGTGAAGACCACGGGGATGAAGATCTTTATGATGATCAATTTTCACTTAGTGAATGGTAAATATATTTTCTCTTCCTTATGATTTTCTTGATAATAATTTCTTTTCTCTAGCTTACTTGATTGTAAGAATACAGTAAATAACATATAACATATAAAATATGTGTTAGTCAACTGTTTATGTTATTGACAAGGCTTCTAGTCAACAGTAGGCTATTAGCAGCTAAGTTTTCTGCAATTCCAAAGTTATACAAAGATTTTTTACAGTATGCAGGGATCGGTGCCCCTAACCCTCATGTTGTTCAAGGATCAACTGTATTATACATTGTGAAATGAATACCACAGTCAAGCTAATTAACATGCCCCTTACCTCATGTAATTACCTTGTTTGTGTGTGTAGTGAGAATACTTCAGTTCAACTCTCAACAAATTTCAAGTAAATACAATATTATTAATTATTATCAGCATGCTATATATTAGGTCCCCAGTACTTATTCATCTTCTAACTGAAGGATGATACCATTTAAAATCTCCCTTTTATCCACACACCCCAGTCCCTGGTAACCACCATTCCACTCTCTGTCACTATGAGTTCAACTTTTTTTATTTTTTTAAGATTCCACATATACGTGAGATCACACAGCATTTATCTTTCTGTGTCGGGCTTATTTCAATTAGTATAATGTCCTTAAGTTTCATCCATGCTGTTGCAAATGACAGGATTTCCTTCTTTTTCTAAGGCTGAATAGTATTCCATTACACACAAACACCCCCCCACCCCACCACACACACACACACACACACACACACACACACACACATACTATATTTTCTTTATCCATTCATCTGTTGATGGACATACAGGTTGCTTCCATATCTTGACTATAGTGAATAATGTTGCAATGAACATGGGAGTGCAGATTATTTCTTTAAGATCCTGATTTCATTTCCTTCAGATATTGTAATTTGTAAGGAATGTATACTTAGTCTTGCTCACATGTCCTATACACAGCTCCTAAAAATCTTACACGATCTCTTAAGTGGTAAGTATCCTTTTGTATGCCAATGAATGACTGGTGGCTGGGAGCTCCTGGATAGCCACAGGATAGGGGCCTGATTGCCAGGAAAACCAACCATGGGATTAGAGGGTTGAAACTTTCAATCCTACCTCCCTCACCTCCAGGAACCAGAGAAGGGCTGAAAGTTGAGATGATCACGAATGGCCAATGAAGAAACCAATCATGCCTCTGCAATGAAGCCTCCACAAAAACCAAAAGGACAGGGTTCGGAAAGCTTACAAATTGCTAAACAAGTGGAGGTGCCTAGAAGGTAGTGTGTCCGAAGAGGGCACGAAAGCTTCACTGAGGCTCAGAAAATGATACCCCAAAATGAAAGCCTCAGAAGCAGTCTCAGAGGCAAAGTTTTTCTCTGACCTCCAGATGCCCCTCCCCTGTCTCTCACCTCCTCATTCTCACTAAAGTCATGGAAACAAGAATTTCTCTTCCCCAAGGCCAGTCATAGGCACTAGAACCCCTTTTTTCCAAAGTCAGCCATAAAGCCTAATCTAACCTTCCCCTACCTTTCCGTGTAACCACTGGCCATAAAGAAATTAAAACCCTCATTCTAGAGGAGTATTACCCTATACCCAGGAGGAACAAACGCTACAACAGAGACACCAAGAAAAGGCCTTGCTAGGTCTTCCCACTCCATCTATTACCATTAGCTCATACTCTTTTTTTGTCCAATCATATTTCTACACTGCTGTCCCAGTCTCAAGTGAATCTAAGCATAAAGTCAGCTAACTTTACATCCTTGGGTCCTTATTCTGAAGGCTCCAGTATCACGTAAAACTATGACCAAATAAATTTGTTATCCTTTTATCTTGTTTACTTGTTTTTTGTTATAGGGGTATCAGCCATGACCCTTATGATGGGGAGGAAAGGGATCATCCCCTCTCCACCCCTTCAGTTAGCACCCCTTCTCATATGCCTTGTACTATCCATCTCTTCCATCTGGCTATTCATTTGTATCCTTTGTAATACATTAGCAATAGTAAGTAAAGTGTTTCGCTGAGTTCTGTGAACCACTCTAGTAAATTAATTGAATCTGAGGAGGGGGTCATGGGAACCTTAACTTATAGCTGGTCAGTCAGAAGTATAGGTGAGCAGTCTGTGGGACTGAGCTCTTAACCTGTGGGATCTGATGTTAACTCCAGGTAGTGTCAGAATGGAATCGAATTACAGGACACCCAGTCAGTGTCTGCTGGAGAAGTGAAGAAATCTCCACACATTTTTGACCAGAAGTGAAGTATTCTGTATTGAGAGTCAGAATAGAAAAAACAGTTTGGTTAATTTTTCTATCTCTTACAGATGTATACCCAGAGGTAGGACTGCAATATTGTATGGTAGTTCTATTTTTCATTTTTTGAGGAAGCACTATACTGTTTTCCATAATGGCTGTACCGCTTTACATTCCCATCAATAGTGTACAATGGTTCCCTTTTCTCCATATCCTTGCCAGCATTGGTTATCTTTTCTTTTTGATAACAGGCATCCTAACAAGTGTGAAGTGATACCTCATTGTGGTTTTGATTTACATTTCCCCAATGATTAGGAATGCTGAACATCTTTTCATAGAGCTGTTGGCTATTTGTATGTCTTCTTTGAAAAAATGTCTATTCAAGTCCTTTGCCTATTTTTCAATTTTTTTTTTTTTTTTTGCTATTGAGTTATATGAATTCCTTATATATTTTGGCTATTAACTCCTTATCAGATATATGGTTTACAAATATTTCTGGATATCCACACAAAAAAATAAATAAATGTGCTCCCTTTTGTTTCAATGTAAGCCTTTGGTGTTTTGGTCTCTGTGTTTCATGTTAGAGATTATTCTTGCAATATCTCATGATCCTTGGCTGTCTGTTCATTTTCTTTCTACTTTTTTTTTTTTTTTTTTTTTTTTTTGAGACAGAGTCTCACTCTGTAGCCCAAGCTGGAGTCCAGTGGCACAATCTCAGCTCACCGCAACCTCCACCTCTGAGACTCAAGCAATTCTCATGCCTCAGCCTCCCCAGCAGCTGGGACTACAGGCACGTGCCACCATGCCCAGCTAATTTTTTGTATTTTAGGAGAGACGGGGTTTCACCATATTGCCCAGGGTGGTCTCAAACTCCTGAGCTCAGGTGATCTACCCACCTCGGCCTCCCAAAGTGCTGGGATTACAAGTGTGAGCCACTGCACCTGGCCTTTTTTTTTGTTTTGTTTTTTTTTTAAAGACAGGGTCTCACTCTGCTGTCTAGGCTGTAGTACAGTAGTGTGATCAGGGTACACAGTAGCCTCAACCTACTGGGTTCAAACAATCCTCCCACCTCAGCCTACCAAAGTTCCAAAGTACTGGGATTATAGGCATGAGCTACCATCCAACCTGTTAATTTCCAAAAGGGATAATAAAAAACAAACTGGAAGCTCTGTGTACATGGGGTAGTTTCCTGATGGTGTTTCCATCTATCTGGTAATCAGACACAGGCTAGCCATTTCGTCAGGTGACTCCAAAAGTTCAGTATGTAGATAGGTCTCTTCTCCTGCTGCAGTTTACTGAGGGAGAAATCCACCAATTCTGCCTGAAATGTGTAAGACAGGCTGCAAGCATTCTGGGAGCCAAACTGGAGCGCCTCAACATTCAGTATGCAAGCATTCACCGATTTCAGTATGGGGTCTCGCTCTTGCTATATAAGCTGTACCTGGAGCCCCTGACTCTGGTTCAATCCCTTTATAGCTTCACTGTCCAATAGGGTACCACTAGCCACATGTGTCTATTTATTTATTTAACTTTAAGTTCTGGGATACATGTGCAAAACATGCAGGTTTGTTACACAGATATTCATGTGCCATGGTGATTTGCTGCACCTATCAACCTATCATCTAGGTTTTAAACCCCGCATGTATTAGGTATGTGTCCTAATGCTCTCCCCCTCCCCTTGCCCCCCACACCCCAACAGGCCCCAGTCTGTGACGTTCCCCTCCCTGTGTCCGTGTGTTCTCATTGTTCAACTCCCACTTATGACTGAGAACATGTGGTGTTTGGTTTCCTGTTCTACATGTTTATTTAAATGTAAATTAATCAAATCTAAATAAAATAAAAATGCAGTTCTTTTGTCACACTATACACTTTCAAGTACTCAGTAGCCACTATGGTTACCGTATTGGACAGTGCAGATATAGAACATGCTCATCACCACAGCAAGTACAAATGGGATGGTGCTTCTTTAAGGAGTAAACACCAGTCTTCCGCTGAGGCAAGAAGTGAGTCATCACCTGGCCACTGAGCTAACTAAGAAAATCTAAGGATCTACCTACTCCTTAGAATAAATTCTGGGCTTCTGTTGATGCAAGTAAGGCATAGTCTGTGGCTGTGGGGCTGAGGGAAAGAATCTGAGGGTGTAAATATTAGAACCGTGGTGTTTAATATGGGAGCTACCAGTCACATGCAGCAATTTAAATTTAAATTTAAATAAATCAAATTAAAATAAAATTTAAAATTTGGTTCCTTAGTTGCACTAGCTATATTCCAAGCATTCCACAGCCACATAAACAAGTGGTTACAGTATTGGACCATTGTCAATTATAAAACATTTCCATCATTCAGAAAGTTCTACCGGACAGCACTGTCTTAGACATTCCACAAACCATCATGTTTTCAGTACTTAATCCCTATATTCAGTTACATGTTTCCTCCAATACTCAAGCCATTCCCAGGTTTGAGGCTGTAAATCAACTTGAATCTGATTGCCTTCTCCTAGGGCAGGCATAAGTTTCAGCTTTCTTCATTCTGCTAAGGCAGCTACCACCAGGACTCTAGCCAGTCTTTATTTGAATTAGAAAAGGTAACCCCTTTGGAATGAGTAGAATGTACTTTTGTAGGAAGAAAAAGACTACCTTTTTTCTGGATATCTGCAAACCCTCTGCCAGGGCATACAGCATAAAGTACCATTTCACTGCTACTTGCTCCTCAGCCAAATAATCTTGTGCAGTCTAAGTAAAGGTACTAGTTTCTACTATTCTATTTTCCATTTTCAGAAATTCTGTTGGCATCTCTTCCCCACTGTCTTCTTTCTTCTCTTTCATACTTTGTCCATAGTGGATTATATCATCGTTTATTCCTTAACTATCATTTAAAAGGATTCCACATGGATTTAATCCTCATTAAACTAAAAGTCATAATTAATATTTTCCACTTGTATTTTGTTCTTTCTGTTATAATTCCATCTCTCAGTGCCAAGAACAAGCTCCAATCAATCCCACAACAAATCCCAAGTAGATATATACCTGAGTAGGAAATAAAGTAGAAAGACTTCAGAGTCTCTTTTGTAAATAACTAACAACCAGAATTATCAGTTCACAAGCAGAAAGTTATTATCTGGGTTTTCTAAATGCTATCCTAGAGCCTAAGCTAAAACTCCTACCAAAGTGCAAAAGGCAATGCTCAGAAAAACTTTAGACAACAGTGCTTGAATAACAAATTGGCTCTTGATTTAGGTGCTTTTTGATTTACCAGTCACAAACAGATAAAATTATGAATAAAAATGAGAAGAAACATGTAAAATATTTTTATTACAAACCTGTGCTGGTGGTACTTGCAATGGATTGTTATCCAAAATTATTACTTGTAAATGATGCAGCTTTCTGTAACAAACTGGAATTTCGGTCACTTTATTACAAGAGAAATCCAGCTTGACTAAGGGAAGATCTCCTAATTCTGGTCAGAAATGAAAAATAATTAATTAAATTTTACATAGTTACTCTCTTATTCATGTGAGTAAAAATAGTGAACATCTTACCATCTGGCAAAACATGAAGATTATTTCTTCTTATATTTAGCTCTCTAAGTGAATGTAATTTTCCCATTTGTTGGGGAAGGACTTGAATCTCATTGCAGCTAATATCCTAAGGAAAACAATAAAACAGAATTATAATAAGCTAACTGAGAAATACATACATACATATATATATTCTAATTTTTAAATTAAAGCACGGTTAACAGCTAGCAAAAGTTACACTCTAATGTCATTGCTCTAAAGATGGATTATCTGGCAGATTTCTATTTATATGACATCATGAAGTCAATCTAGCACAATAAATAGAAACTTTCCATACAAAAATGTAAGATTATATCTTAGTAACTACATAAGTCAACCTCTCAAAAATCTCAACTAAAGGCCAACTCATACTAGCCAAAACCAGAAGTAAGAATGATCCAGCACTCTTCATGTGGAGGTAAAGTAAAAGACTTACAACTCTCAAACATTGTGTAATCTGTCAATTACAGTAGCTGTCTTGAGATACTTGGCTGGGCAGAAGCTAAGAAAGT
Organism: Piliocolobus tephrosceles; assembly: GCF_002776525.5. Taxonomy (NCBI): domain Eukaryota; kingdom Metazoa; phylum Chordata; class Mammalia; order Primates; family Cercopithecidae; genus Piliocolobus; species Piliocolobus tephrosceles. The sequence continues at coordinate 38,948,462 of NC_045445.1, read as the reverse complement.
CAAGGGTTTATAAATGTGCACTGGAGAAACAGACTATGATCAGGATGGATTTAACTAAATCTATTTCTCCAAAGGGATACAAAATGAGAAGTTACAAGCCCCAACACTTGTGACTCATATCATAGTTCAAAGACATTCTAAGAGATCTGAGTTGGAAATCTCTCAGGTTATCTAAGGTATCTCTCAGGACATCTCTGTGGTTAAAATCCAAGCCCCTATTTAAAGGCAAACAATATCAAGTTTCCATAATAACAAATTGAGGTTTTTATTTATTATCATAATAAAAAACAGAAAAAAGAACAGTTTAAGTTAACTATGCTCTCTCCTCTCTTTCTTATAATAACATCAACAAAAAGAAAAGAGAAATATACAGCATGGTCTCAGACCAGACACACTTCAAATGAAATTCATATTCTAATGCAACTGCCCCCAATTTCCAACTTTTAGTGAAAACGATAATAGCCTGGAGGGAGGAGAATAGTACATACATTCAGTTTTCAAAATAATATTAAAACCATGTAGGGAATAATATAATAATGCTATAGATGATTAGGAAAATATATCCTACATATCTCTTTCAAACACTATCTAAGACATCTTCATTCAACAAGAAATATTTATTAAATACTATTAACATTTGCTAGGTACTGTTCCAGGGACTGGGGACATATCAAGGGACAAAACAAAATTTCCTGCTCTCATAGCTCCTCATGGATTTTACATGCTAGCAATGGGAGTAAATTATATAATATGCTAGAAAGTGATAAGTGCTATTTAAAAAAAAAAAGTAACAGGGTAGGAAAATGGCTATGCTGACAATAGTGGGGAGGGATACTACCTCATCTCACAGAGAAGGTGATATTGAGCAGTACTGTCAGAGCTAAAAGAGTGAACCATACTAATATATAAGACAGGAATATTCCAGACAGAAGGAACAATAAAAGTAAAGGCGCTCAGAGCACACCTGACAAATACAAAGAATAGCAAGGAATCCAGTGTAACTAGAGGGAAATGGATAAGGGAGAGAGTAGAATAGAGGGAAGGATATAACTTTAGCTTTTGTTTTGAGAGATGTGGGCAGGAACCAGAAACTTTTGAACAGGAGATTGACGTGATCTGACTTATATTTTGACAGGATCACTTTAGCTGCTATGTTCAGAATAGACTATTATTCAAATGATGGATAATAGAAGTTTGTGAAAATGTTATTTAAACATTATTGCTTCTTTCTAAAGGTATTTGATACTTATGATTTCCATATGGAAAATCCACAGAAATTTGAGAGATAGCTGTCATTTCCCAGGAGAAATAAACCTAGGCATAGGAAATGAACCAACTCCAGTAGGTGCTCTACAAAATACTCTGCAGAGGATTGGAAGCCAGGGAGTATTTCCTAGGTTTCTAATGATAGAATTTCATTGCAGTTGATTATCACATCATGTGGAAGAGTATCATGGGAAAGTATTCCAATGACAGGGAATACCCACCAATTCAATATGTACAACTGCCAATTAGCCCTCCTAATGCTATCTACCCATCTACTGTTACTGATTTCAAGAGTTTAAAGCATAATAATTTTATAGTACCTAGTAAAATAATAGTGTTTAACATTTTAGAATTTCCTACATAAATTAAAAAACAGTTGGTCCTCTGTATCTATGGGTTCCTCATCCATGAATTCAACCAAATACAAATCAAAAATATTCAGGAAAAAAAGCATGGTTGTGCCTGTACTGAACATATATTGACTTTTTTGTCTTGTCATTACTCCTTAAATAATATAACATAACAACTATTCACACAGCATTTACACTGTATTAGGCATTATAAGTAATCTAGAGATGATTTAAAGTATACGGAAAATGTATTTAGGTTATATGTAAATACTATCATTGTGTATAAGAGACTTTGGCATTCGTGGATTACGGTATGGGGTGAATCCTGGAACCAATCCCCCTTAGAGGGACAACTGTAGTAGAATTAATCTAAAACTCCTAATTATGTTTTACATTTCATTTATCTAAAAATTACATCATGTAATTAAAAACTTAGGGCCAAAAATTAAATCTAAAAAAATGAAGAGACATAAAATCTTAAATTATAACCTTTATAAAAATCTGGAAAAAACATTAATAGTGTTCAAGTCAAAGAAAATAATGGTCCCTTTTATTATGAACTTGTTAGATCATATCTGGAATCTCTGTTCATTTTTTAGTATAACATTAAGGGAGACTTTAACTAAAAGGAACATTTTCTAAATTGAATTACCTAAAAGTAAAAAGTCATACAAAGGAATAAAGGTAATAAGGATGTTTAAGGTATACAAAAACACTTCTTAAGAGTTTGTTAGGCCGGGCACGGTGGCTCACGCCTGTAATCCCAGCACTTTGGGAGGCCGAGGCGGGTGGATCATGAGGTCAGGAGTTCAAGATCAGCCAGGCCAAGGTGGTGAAGCCCTATCTCTACTAAAACTACAAAAAGTTAGCCAGGCGTGGTGGCAGGTGCCTGTAATCCCAGCTACTCAGGAAGCTAAGGCAGGAGAATTGCTTGAACTCAGAGGGCGGAGATTGTAGTGAGCCGAGATCGCACCACTGCACTCCAGCCTGGGAGACAGAGTAAGACTCTGTCTCAAAAAAAAAAAAAAAAAAAAAAGGAGTTGTCATTATACATTATATAGATAATGGACCCAGGACCAATGGAAGAAATATAGAAGCATGTATTTTGGTTCAAAATAAGAAAGATTAATAACAAATAGAGTTTTGCAAAGAAGAATTAGGACAGTCACACATGCACACACACACACACACATACAGAGTTGTCACCATTGAAAATATAGAGTAGATGTATCAGGGGTTCCTACATTAGAAAGTGGTTGTATCTGATCACTTCTAAGATCTTTTTTAACTTCAAAATTTTATGGTTCTAAAGCATAAGGTGAAATTCAAGGAAGTTTCCTTTTATTATAATTGGACATGCAGGTATTCCTTAATGAATAAAAGGTATTCCTGAAATTTCTGCTCACTACATTCTGTTAATTTATTCATTTCTCATAATGAAATTGTAGGTAAGTTCCTCAAGAAAACTTTTGACACCCCGGACATAATAAAGTCATACATAAGTATACTTCAGGACTTTAGTCCATGAATGGTGGCCATGTATGGTGGCTCACATCTGTAATGCCAGCACTTTGGGAGGCCGAGGCAAGTGGATCACTTGAGGCCAGGAGTTCAAGACCAGCTTTGGCAATGCAGTGAAACCCTATCTCTACGAAAAATGCAAAAATTAGTTGTGTGTGGTGGCGCATGGCTGTAATCCCAACTACTTGGGTGGCTAAGCATGAGAATCGCCTGAACCCGTGAGGCGGAGGTTGCAGTGAACCAAGATCGTGTCACTGCACACCAGTTTGGGCAACAAAGCGAGACTCTGTCTCAAAAAAATACTGAGGCCTACTACGCTATTTAAAAAACCTTATTATTAGGAAAGCATCATTCAAAATAAAAAAAAAAAACATGCAGCATGGTATACTGCATAAAGTGGAGGTAACCAAAAGATATGAAAACTAACTGAAAGCTATTATAATAATGCTATAGATGATTAGGAAAATGCATCCTACATACCTCTTTCAAACAATATCTAAGACATCTAAGAGGATCTGAATATGTTTCTCTCAGAATTCAATGTCCTTTAATACCTAAAATGTTATGTCAAGGTAATTAATTTAAATTATTCTATATTTCTACAATCAATTGCATATAACGGCCTTTTATTATTTATTTCAGTCTAAAAAGTGTTATAACATCACATAAGCAAACAGTGAGGAAGAGTTACGTCGCTAATTCTACCATTTGCAGATACTTTCTTCTTTTATCTCCTTACTCTAAGGATATATCATAGTTCTATAAAAGCTTTATTTTAAAAATTCCCTTAGCTTTTCTCTAAGACCTTTACTGTACACAAAATGAGTAAACAAATGCTTATTCATTTGAAAAGTATTTCTTAAAGTTTGTAAGCAAGCCTTCTGACTCCACTAGGACTAAGGAAGAATCATGCTATTTTGTGACTGGAAAAACTCAGACATACAGTATCTCAAGATTTTACTAAGTCTTACCGAATTTAGACATCTACCAAGTTAGTACTTTTTTAAAAACTTACAATGAAATTCCATTAAAAATGAGTAATCTTCCAAAATGTAGATATATTATGCATATTGCATTCAATTAATACAACTATTTTACTCACCAACTCCATTAAATCTTTTAACTTCCCAATTTCTTCCGGAATGGATACTAGTTTATTATTACTGACGACCAAAACTTTAAGGGGAAGATCAAATAGGTATTTTGGCAATGTTGATAAAAGATTTCGGCTGAAAAGAATGAGAAAGTTTCTTTATGAGAGTATATATGTAACGTGACATATTAAAAATGAAGAAATCACTTTTTAAGTAAATGATATTCTATCACTAAGTAATAACTTAATAATCACTTACTGAGTGCTCACTTTGTATCAGGCACAGTGGTAACTTTCTTATATGCACTGTCTCATTTAATCTTCATGTTAATGACATACAAGATTAAGTAGTTATTATCTCCATTATACAAATCAGAAAATGAAAGTTAAAACTGCTTAAGTGATTTGCCCAAGTACTGCAGAGATTCATAGCATAGCAAAGCCTATGCAGGCAGACCTATGATACTACTCTACACACTGTCAGTTCTCAAAAACGCAGAATGATTCTTCTGAGCTCAATAATGTCAGAACTTTGCTCCTTGATATAATTCTGGCATATTCAATACTTCTATGCTAGGGAAAGTCTCCAGGGATAAATGTGCATGCACTATGTTCAAGTTTATAAAAGAATGAATAGGACTATATCTTCAAAAACATGTAGTAACCTAACCCATTCCCTTTTAAGGTTTAACAGCCTATTAGCCCTTTATCTCAGCTCAAAGTTGATAAAACATTCTTATCTCTGTAGATACATTTAAATATAATAACTAACATTTACTGAGTGCCTACTATTGCCAGGCCATGTTCAGAGCAGCTCATGTGAATTAACTCTCACAGTAATCCCCATTTTGCAGATGAAGAAATAGTCACAAGAGTGTAAGTAAACTGCTCAAAGTCACACAGCTGAAAGTGGGAGAGGCAGGATTCAAACCCAGGCAATCTGGCTCTGGGGTCTTTGCCCTCAAAGTACTATGGTCAAATTTATATGCCAAAACAGACTGACTGACCCAAATGAACCACTACCAAAATGTATATGTTTCCATTCCATTTACATACTAACAAGCATTGGTAAGCGATAAGCTATTACTTTTCCTATTTTTCAAAGTGACATTTATAGACCTATACCTAGCATTTCATGTAACATACACAGCAACAAAAGTCCAGTGTTACTCAAGTGGGGACTTGAAGACCCTCCTCCCCATCTTTTCTGTGGCAAAGGACATCCAGAAATACTAAACTGGCTTTAATAACACAGCACAAACAAACAAACAAACAAAAAAATGGCAATGCCCCTCAACTAGCAATACTGGCCAGACTGCTGGAACGTCAAATATGCTAGGGTCCTGTCATAATCCTTCATACTTTCAGGATCAAGCAGGCTCCTTGGAGAAATGGTCTGCCTGGAGCCCTTCACACCAGGGCACACAAGGATCTTTCTATAGGATTCTACTGAAAAAGGGGGGGGGGGGGTAGTATATAGGAAGAAAGAAGAGTTGAAAATTATTTAACAAGTTTATTAAGATATTTTCACCAAAATAAATAAATACATGGAAGAAATAATGGCGAACTCATTCTAATACATCTTCAGGCCAAAAATAGCTTAAAAATTATTTTCTTCCCTTAAAAAGCATATTCAGGCCAAGCACAACGGCTCATGCCTGTAATCCCAGCACTTCTGGGAGGCCGAGGCAGGCAAATCATTTGAGGTCAGGAGTTTGAGACCAGCCTGGCCAACATGGTGAAACACTGTCTCTACTAAAAATCAGCTGGGCCTGGTGGCAGGCACCTGTAGTTTCAGCTACTTGAGAGGCTGAGGCAGGTGAATCATTTGAACTTGGGAAGCGGAGGTTGCAGTGAGCCAAGATGGTGCCACTCCACCCTGGGAGACAGAGCAAGACTCCGTCTAAAAAAAAAAAAAAAAAGCATATTCACTGAGTTAACACAATCATCTTTCACCAGGATCTGGTTTCTTCATACTGACAAACAAATTATTAATTGTCCCTTTTTTACTACATGCTTTAAAGAGGAATTCAATCACTAGAACAAATGTTATTTCAATATAGTTTGCTCAAAGATTTTTGTGACTATAAAAAAAAAAATCAAAGTTGACTTCTACAGATCATGACAGGATAGAATCAGAGAACATTTTAGTAAAACTAAGATTACCATATGTGTTAATAGAGAAATGTAATTCAGTTTTTGGCAAATCACTAATTCCGCAAAAGAACAAAATGAAACAGAAACAAAGACAAAACTTAAAAACACCTCATTTTCCTCAAACCTCTCCTAAGCCAGGCCAAGGAGATTTATACCTACCTAGAGAAAGGACAACCCAAATGACTGACATCTATGGAAGGAAACCTCTCTCACACATTTTAAGTTGTAAGGTGGTTTCAGTTAAAATAGCTTGTACTGTCAGGTAACACCACTAGGAGAGTCATATAAAAGAATTGATATATCACAGTGAGAAGGGAACATTATCATTTATGTATATTAATTATATTTACTACTTCTCCATATGGGAATTTAGACAAGTAACTTGGTTAATGAGATTATCCCTTCCAACTGAATAAAAAAAGAAAAATTTCTAAAATTAAGTCACAATATATCAATTTTCATTCAATGTTACTGATTTGGCAGGGAAAGTTTTTTCTTATACTTAGTAAGTGTTCACTCTTTTTAAAAGCTATGTATGAATGAGAGCTCTACAGCCAGACTGCTTTGATTTTAATCTTGGCTCTACCACTTGCTGAACATATATATGAATTTGGACAAAGAGCTTAACCCAGTTTCCTCATCTGTAATGCAGGGATAACAACAGTACCTATCTCAAAATGCTGTCATGAAAACTAGATAAGGTAATATGGGTAAAGCGTTTGGAACACGGCCTAGCACATGGTAAGTACTTACTAAGTATAAACATGAACTGTCATCCACTTCCAAATCTTTCAATATTCTCATCCCACTCTAACCATCCTTGAAGTAGAAGCAAGAAGTCACAAAAGTGAGAAAAAATAACTCAAGCACTGTTTGTTTCACATATCTAAGGATGCATATAAAATCTGTATTGTGGTGCTATAATTTCCGGAAAATATTTATGGTCTAAAGCCTTGCTACTCAAACTGAGGTCTAAGGACCAGCAGGTAGGCATGAGCATTGCCAAGGGGCTTGTTAGAAATGCAGGTCCCACAACAGACCTAAGAAATTACAATCTGCATTCTAACAGATCCCCAGGTAATTCCTGTGTGTTAAAAGTTTGCAAAGTTCTGCTCTCAAGAAAAGCCTACAAAATAATGTGAACATATAAAAAACACAAATAAGATACTGTTGAGATAAATTTAAGCTACACAGCCAAATCAAACATATGCCTTTGCCACTAAAAAGGATTAGAACGACAATAAAAACCAAAATTTATTTTTAAATTGTTTTCTTACCTAATGTTAAGGTACGTTAACATCTGCAGATTTTTAATCGCTTCAGGAATGCTTTTGATGCAATTATGATATAAATTTAATGTTTCAAGGGGTGCAAATAACCAGACATCAGAAGGAATTTCTGTAAAACGATTTCTGGAAAGATCTGGAAAAAAAAATAGTGTCTGAGTATTAAACATACACCAACATCTATAGTAATTAAAAGAACTATTTTCACACTTGCTGAATCACTTAGAATTGAAGCAACTACTTAAAATACTTTAAAATATACAATATTATCCATCAATACCTTGAAGGCAAAAAACATCATTTAGAAATACACTCAAATGGCCGGGCGTGGTGGCTCACACCTGTAATACCAGCACTTTGGGAGGCCAAAGCAGGCAGATCTTTTGAGCTCAGGAGTTGGAGACCAGCCTGGCCAACATGGTGAAACCCTGTCTCTACTAAAAACACAAAAATTAGCCGGATGTGGTGGTGGGCCCCTGTAATCCCAGCTCCTCAGGAGGCTGAGGCAGAAGAATCGCTTGAACCCAGGAGGCTCGGAGGTTGCAGGGAGCTGAGATCACGTCGCTACACTCCAGCCTGGGTGACAGAGTGAGACTCTGTCTCAAAAAAAAAAAAAAAAGGAAAGAAAGAAAGAAAAACTCATAGAATGCATGTCTATTAACCAAACGTATTTGATATGCTTCAGTATACCTAAATTCCAAATATGTGATTTGTCTTTTAAAATACCAATGAAGAATTATCTCTGATCTTTAAAAGCAAACACAAAAATACCTCCCACGATCCCACATCCCCCTCCATCTGCCTCTTCTTTTACAGCCAAACTTACATAAATCTACAACACAACTAAATTTATTACTTACCATGGACTTCTCAACCCACTACAATTCGGTTTCTGTCCACTCTCACATCCACCAGTGTTACCAACAACCACCACATCAATAACCATTCCATATGTCTGGAAAGATTATTTTCCTTTGGCTTAGAAGACTACACTTCTGGGATCTCTTCCTACCTCTCTGGCTACTTCTTATTTTCTTTTCCTAGGTTTTCCTCTACCTGTATCATAAACGTTGTTGTTCCCAAGAACTATGACGTAAGGTATTTTCCTTCTTGAGACATACACCCTCCAACCGGTAGGAGCCGCCCTCGACGAGAGCGCTGGAAGACCGCGACTGAGTTGCTGCCTCATCACCTCCCACTGCCTCTGACCCGCCATTCGAAAAGCAGACATGATGGCGGATCGCCCAGAGAAGCTTTTCGTTGGGGGCCTCAACCTCAAAACCGACGAGAAAACCCTCAAGGCTGCGTTTGTCAAGTATGGCCGCATCAACAACTTGTTCCTGATGAAAGACCGAGAAACCAACAAATCGAGGGGCTTCGCGTTTGTCACCTTCGAAAGCCCTGCCGATGCCAAGGCCGCCGCCAGAGATCTGAATGGCAAGTACCTTGATGGTAAGGCCATCAAGGTGGCCCAGGCCATCAAACCAGCATTCAAGAGCAGCTGGTGGGTGCCGCCGCCCCTGGGCAGCAGCAGTCGCTCGAGGTTCCCACACGGAACCCGTGGGTGTGGCAGCAGCCCAAAGCGACCCCACTCCTGGGGCGGGCCTGATGACGGCCACGGCTACGCGGGGTTTTTTGACCAGTGGCCCTACAGGGCCCTGATGCCCAGGAAGCGCGGGCCACCGCCACAGCGCCGGGCCAGCCCACTCCGCAAGAGGGCCGCACCGTGGAGCCTGGCTCGCAGCGTTGGCAGTGAAATGCGCCGGAAGGCCCCGGCTGTGTGGGGGCGAGACGGCTACTCAAGCGTGCCGCTGCAGCGCTGGGCCAGCCCACCCCGAAAGAGGGCTGCGCCCCAGTGGAGCCTGGCTCGCATTGGTGGCGGTGGAATGCCTGGGAAGGCGCTGGCCATGTGGGAGCAGGAGGGCTACTCAGGCTCACCACTCCGGGAGCCACTGCCCCCGTGCCGCCACCCCGGGGATTTTATCCCGGCGCTCAGAGAGTACAGCCGCCGCTATTATAGCCACTCCAGTGTCCGGGACTACTGTCCCTTGAGAGGCTATGGCAAGCAAAACAGCTACAGGGGTGGCGACCGTGACTACGTGGATCATCCTAAGGGCTCCTACCGAGAGCCCCTCGAGAGCTATGGAGGCCCGTGCCGTGCCACCCCTGGGCGGGGGACACCGCCATCTTACGGAGGAGGATACCGCTATGAGGAGTACTGGGGCCGCTCACCCGATGCCTTGCCCGTCACCTTGCCAGATGCCTACAGCAGGGCCCGCGACAGTTCCAGCAACGGCCGGAGCTACCACTATGGAGGAGGAGGCCACTACGAGGAGTATGGAGGCCCTTCCCCTGACACCTACAGTGGGGGCCGCTCGCCCATCGCCTACAGCAGAGGCCGGGACAGTTCCAGCAACAGTTACAGCGGGAGGCACCACTACAGAGGAGGAGACCACTACGAGGAGTACCAAGGTCGCTTGCCGGAGGCCACCTACAGCGGGGGCCGCTCGCCCGAGGCCGCCAAGAGCGGGGGCCGCTGGCCCGAGGCCGCCAACAGCGGGGGCCGCTCACCCGAGGCCGCCAACAGCGGGGGCCGCTCGCCGGAGGCTGCCAACAGCAGGGGCCGCTCGCCCGAGGCCTCCTACAGTGGGGGCCGCCACAGTTCCAGCAGCAGTTACGGCGGCGGGAGCCACAACTATGGAGGCGGAGGCCACTACGAGGAGTACCGAGGCCGCTCGCAGGACACCCACAGCGGGGGCCGCTCGCCTGACACCCACTCGCCTGACACCCACAGCGGTTATCCCCGTGCCCACACTGGGGGCCACTCGCCCGACACCCACAGCGGGGACCGCTCCACCGATGCCGGCAGCAGGGGCCACGACAGTTCCAGCAACAGTTACGGCCAGAGCGACCACTACGGAGGAGGAGGCAGCTACGAGGAGTACCGAGGCCACTCGCACAATGCCTACAGTGGGGGCCACTCGCCTGACACCTACAGCAGGGGCCCTGACAGTTCCAGCAACAGTCATGACCGGAGCCACCGCTACGGAGGAGGAGGCCGCTACGAGGAGCACGGAGGCTGCTCGCCTGACGTCTACGGTGGGGGCCCCGACAGTTACAGCCGGGGCGATCGCTTCTCGAGAGGTCGAGACCGGGTAGGCAGACCGGATCGTGGGCTCCCTCTGCCCATGGAAAGGAGCAGCCCTCCCCTGCATGATTCTTACAGCTGGTCCAGCTGCAGGGTGCCCAGGGGTGGAGGCCCCTTGGAGAGGGAAGGCTGGAGCAGATACTAAGCAAGAACAGACTTGGGACCAAAAATTCCTTTTCAAAGTAACAAAAAGAACAACCTGTTCTATATTAAACTACCCAAGGACTAGTATAAGTAAGAGTTGTTTTTACCTTTTAAGAATTTCCTGTTAAGATCTCCATTTTTATGCTTTTGTGAGGAAAAACTTAAAATTTCTTTAGTTTGAAATTGTTAATGTTTCTTTCAACCAGTTCATGTTAAAAGTGTAAGATGAACCTGAGTCCTAGTCTTCTTCTATTTACAAGTTGAAATACGATTAATGGTTTCTTTGCTTGTAAATTTTCCTGATAAATGAGACAAACAGTTCTAAGATCTTTCATAAACATCTGCTCACCTAAAATGGAAAAATGGATCATTCTGCTCATTTAAACCAACTAGATTTTGGGTGGAGAGCGGGAGGGATTGGTGTATTTCAGATTTAAGGGTATCTTTCAAACTGAATCTCAGTGTTCCCAGTATTAAAAACCAAACAACCAGCAACAACAACAAAAATGATTTAGATCAAATGTTTATGAAAAGAAAATTATGTTCACTCAGTAAATCTGAAAAGTAAATGGGAAAAAAAAGATATACACTCTACTGGGTGATTTCATCCATCCTAGGTCCAAATTATATTTATATACTGATGAATTGCAAATTAAGGATATTGTTTGGAGGAACGGAGGCAAGATGGCGCAGTTCCGGGTTCTTCACCGTCAGCTTTCCCGCGCCCGGGAAAGACACAGGTCGACTGCGCAGGCGCAACCCGACCTCCGACGGAGAAAACCGGAACCCGCCTAGCCACGCCCACTGCCCAGCCCCCAACCCGCCTATATCCCGCCCACTGCCCTTCCACTCCCAGGCCCAGGACATAAAAGCCGCTGCCGGCGGATGCGCCGTGCGAACTTTCTTGGCCCCTGCTCGTGTGCGGACCTAGGAACCTCGCCCCAGAGCTCCACTGGGTGACTCCCCCGGCCTCCCCTGCCGGAGATCGAGGGACCTCACCCCTCCCCCACACCTTCTTTCCTGAAGCTGGGGGACCAAAAATAAATGTGCAGTTTTGCTCCTAGCCTTGCCTACTCTCTGGTCATTTAATACTCGCCCTGGTTTCCTGGAAAGCAAATCAGCTTCTTAGAAAGCAAATCAGATATGTCTAAAAGCCTATGTTCTGATCTTCAGGACTTCACCTTGATATCTCTCAGGCACCTCAAATTCTACAAGTATAAAATCTGAAATGAAGATCTTTTCCCACACTTCTATTTATTTATTTATTTTTCTTTTCATCTCAATGTCAACAACATCCTTCTGGTGAGTTGCTCAAGCCAGAAACCTGGTATCATCCTTGATTCATTCGTCTCCTAAATGATTGCAAGTACACACAAATATACTTCCATTCATTTAAATTTTCACAAAAATAAAATCGTGGAATTATTACAACCATTACTCCTCTATTAAGGGTTTGTTAAATGAATTTTGAAAAATACTTAGGACATTGCAGTAGTGGGTTGAAAAACAAATACTCTAGAAGAGAGTTGGCTCAGCCTCACCACTGTGGACGTCTGATAACCATTGTGCGGGGATATCCTGGGCACTGTAGGATACTTAGCAGCATCTCTGGCATCTACCCACTAGATGCCAGCATTAACCTCTATTCATGGCAGACAAATAATGTCCCCAAAGGTACAAACCCCCAACAACTACCTGAATATCAAGTTAGTTACCTTATCATAGAAATTTACTTTGTTCACACTAGCTCATTATACTTACTTGGTTAAAAATGTAAGAAAATTTTGTGCCTCTGTTAGGAAGAGCATCCAGCTTAGTTCAATGTACCTCATTTAGCATCTGGTCTGCCCTCATAAAAACAACCTCCTATCAATAATGCTCAACTTCATTCCAAGGGATGAGACCTATTCACTTAGCAATATAGTAAGTTCCTTATTCAGAACATTAACATACGTATTACTACATATGTAATATATACAGATACATATAGAGGAGATAGACAAATATTCTCACTCTTAACCTAATGTAAAATTATATAACTGGCAAAAAAAAAGTTATGTTTATATAATATAAAAATTAATTTCTATTCTTCCTCCTCCCACCATAAAATTCTGAATAACTTAAAAAACAATAGAATTACTAGAAACCAAAATCTGAACTAGAAACAAATGTTTCCCAATATTCTGGCTTACCTCCTCTGGATACCCAAGCATCACACAGTTCTATTGGGGAGGAAAATGAAGTCACTGTTTTTAGTTTAGGATTTTTTTTAATATTTAGGGTTTTACCTCTTATTCTTGTAACTTCAGAATTCCAGGAGTTCAAAATTAGTGTTTACAATTAATTTGAAATCCTAAAAACAAAATTATGCTCAATTTGTTATTCTGTATAATACCTAGTATTAGGCACTCATAAATAAACAGTGGTCTCAGAGATAGATGATAGTAACTTGTATTAAGATTGCAAGAATAGGGATAAGAGAAAGTGGATAAAATTTGAAATATATTTTGAAATTAGTACTCACAGGGAGTGGCAAGGAACTAGGTATGTGGAAGAAACGAGAGGAAAGAATCAAGGATGGCACCCAGGATTCTGGCCTAGACAGCTAAAATAATATTATCTAATAAACAGTGGGAGTGTAACAGGATTTTTGTAGTTTCTTCTGCTGGTGAGATTTTTGTTTTTTTTTTTTTTTTTTTGAAACAGAGGTGCAATGAAGGGTTCAAGTTTGTATCTGTATAAACTGAGACATCTGAGAGAGACTCAAAGAGGGGCTGTTAAATGGGCATTAGACAGATGAATATTGATCTCCTAAGTGAAGTCTGGGATAGATATATAAAATTGAAAGTTGTGGCCAGGCACAGTGGCTCACGCCTGTAATCTCAGCACTTTGGGAGGCCGACATGGGCGGATCACAAGGTCAGGAGTTCGAGACCAGCCTGACCAACAATGATGAAACCCCATCTCTTACTAAAAATAGAAAATTTAGCCAGGTATGGTGGTGCGCACCTATAATTCCAGCTACTCAGGAGGCTAAGGCAGGAGAATTGCTTGAACCCAGGAGGCAGAGGTTACAGTGAGCCGAGATTGTGCCACTGCACTCCAGCCTGAGCGACAGAATGAGACTCCATTTCAAAAAAAAAAAAAAAATTGGAAGTTGTAGGAATATCGTTAGTTCTATTAAATCACAGAAATGGAGGACATCACCTAATATCAGAGTATCGAATTAGAGGATAAAGAATGGGCTATCAGGAAGGCCAACAGTTAGAAAGTGAGTAGAGAAAAAACAGCAAGCAGAGAAGTCTGAAAATAATGGTCATAAGAAAACACAGTAATCATATGAAAAGATCAAAGAAGTTCAAAAAGTGACAGGAGGCTGACCTTTGTTTTCCAAGATAGCTGACTAAAAACATTTCCAGCATGCCTCATCCACTTAGAAAAACCAAAGTGGTATGCAGACAATCACACTTTGAATACATTATCCCACAGGGAACACAGGGTTCAACAGAAAAAGTGAAAGGAAACTCCAAAATCTGGGAATGAGAAGGAAAGCAGACAACCTGTATGGTCAAGACCGGCTGGGACCTAATGAATCCCCAATACAAGAGAGAGTGAGTATTTTTCTGCAGTCCACTTTCCCACTGGGGAATCATACAGTCCAAGCCACAGGAGAGCACCCTGACCCACCCAAATTCTGAATCTGATTTAGGGAGCATCCAGGAGACTATGAGAAGGAACAGCTCCAGGGAGGCAACATGCCCTGGGTCCCACACAATTCCTGAGAACTAAGTAGCCACAGTAAGATGCCATTCTTAATCCTAGCTCTTAGCAACTATGAGTGGTCCTGGAAATCTGCAGCACCAGTCTTGGCCATTGGGGAAGATCAGGTTGCATCTTGTGGAGCAGGGGCTTGAGCAGGAATGGGGATCAGTGGGGATCCCACAGCCAAAACTAAGAAGTGGACATGGCATGGGCTGCAGTCTCTGGCACTGGAACCAGGCTCCCAATGCTCCAATCCTGAGCAGGATGAGTTACTGCAGAGGCTTGGTCTTGAGCTGGGTGCTGGCTTCTATGGCTCATGGCTGAATTATGGGCTAGGTGCAAACTGCCATACTAACAGAACAGCCAGGTTGGCTGCCACAGCTGGGATGGGGGAGGGACAGCAGTGGTCTCATCCTCCCTGGCACCCATGGCATGACCTCAGCACAGCAACAGTCACCTCTCACCCAAGCATTTCACCAGAGGCGTGAGGACTACACTGCCTGCCCTATCCCCACATCATAGTTCATGCATGCACTTGCCATTGTGAGGTGTTGAGTACAAGCTTGCCCAGTCTGGATCCACCCAGCTTCACCCCCCTAACCCTATGCCAACACAAACTAGTGGGGGGGGCCAGGTTCTGGATGTTCCACAACCCAATCTACCACCTAGGGCACATGAGCACTTCTAGGGGACAGAGACTGAGCATAAACACCCTACTTCTACAGTCTCAGCTGGCTCTTACCTGCAAGCACCACCTTCTGACCTAGAAGCCAGTTTGCACAACCTGTTGCAACCACTTCCAGCACAAGAGCACAGTGCATGGGAACAAGGAGAGCATCTCACCACCACTGCTACCTCTATCACCCTCACTACCCCAGCTGCTCGGGAGCTCGAGAGCCTGCTTATATGCCTGGTATACCGCTACTAAAACTGAGAAAGCCACCCAGATGCCCAAACATTAGCCTGCCTGGAAACTGCCAACACAGGAGCCAGCATATGCTGTCCCAGGTCACAAGGATAGATATACTTAGCACACTTCTGCTACCATTAAAACCTGATGATGGGCCCATCAGGCACTCAAGTCACAAGCACAACTTCACCACATGCCCCGCCAAGAACCACACATTAACCCAATGAAGATAGCCATATAAATTATACAGTCTTCACTACTGCATGCACCTGAAAGCAAAGCCAGAAGGCCTTACCCAACTAACATCATTGTCACATCTTCAAGAAAAAAGTCCCCCATCCACATGAAAGTCATTTTTTAAAAAAGAAGATGTAACTATGAAGCCAGATGAGCAGAAACCAACATAAAGATACAGAAAACATGAAAAAGCTAGGTAATATGATGGCCTCAAATGAATGCAGTAATTCTCCAGCAATAGATCCTAACCAAAGAGGAAAAAAAAAATCCTCAAAATCCCAGATAAAGAATTCAAACTACTGATTTTAAAGAAGCTCGATGAGATGCCAGAGAAATCTAAAAACCAAAACAAAGAACTCAAAAAATCAATTCAGAATACAAATAAAAACTTTTAACATGGAGATAAATATCTTTAAAAGATAAAGAGGCCAAGTATGGTGGCTAACGCCTATAATCTCAGCACTTTGGGAGGCCAAGCTAAGAGGACTGCTTGAACCCAGGTGTTTAGGACCAGTTTCGGCAACATAGCGAGAACCTATCTCTACTAAAAATACAAACATTAGCTAGGCATGTTGGCACATGCTTGTAAATCACAACTACTCGGGAAGCTGAGGCAGGAGGATCACTTGAGTCCAAAAGTTTGAGGTCATACTGAGCTATGATCACACCACTACACTCCAGCCTGGGCAACAGAACAAGTCTCTCTCTCTCTCCCCCACACACACGCACACACACACACACTCACACACACAAATTCCGAAACTAAAAGATTCATTGAAGGAAATACAAAATACATTTGAAATACTAGATCAACCAGAAGAAAGAATTTCAGAACTTGAAGACAGGTCTTTTGAAATAATCCAGTCAGACATAAATAAAGAAAAAGAATAAACAAAGCTTTTTTCTTTCTTCTTTTTTTTTTTTTTTTGAACTTGCTTATTGCTTTTATTTATTTATTTTTTATTAGACTTTAAGTTCTGGGATCCACATGCAGAACATGCAGGTTTGTTACATAGGTATACATGTGCCATTTGAGACTACACAAAATGACCAAACTTACAAATTATTGGTATTCCTGAGAGAGATGAGAAATTAAAAGGCTTAGAAAGCCTATTTAACAAAATAAGAAATGAAACTTTTCCAAGTATAGCAAGATTTAGACATCCAGACACAAGAGACTCAGTGATCCCAAGGAAAACACAATGCAAAAAGGAGTTTGCCACAGCATATTATAATCAGACTGTCTAAGGTAAAAAGAATTCTAAAATCAGCAAGACAGCCTTCAACCACAGCCACCATTGGAGAGCAGCAGCAATGGCTCTGTGCTACACTATGGTTGTGGCCCTCAACAAAGGCCACAAGGTGACCAAGAATGTGAGCAAGCCCAGACACAGTCGTAGCCTCGGGCGCCTGACCAAACATACCAAGTGTGTGCAGGGCATGACCCGAGAGGTGTGTGGCTTCACCCCATACGAGCAGCGTACCAAGGAGTTACTGAAGGTCTCCAAGGACAAACAGGCCCTCAAGTTCATCAAGAAAAGGGTGGGGACACACATCCTCACCAAGAGGAAGCGAGAGGAGCTGAGCAATGTCCTGGCCTCCATGAGGAAAATTACTGCTAAGACTGAGCCCCCTGCCCTGCCCTCTTCCTGAAATAAAGAACAGCTTGACCAAAAAAAATAAAATAAAATCATCAAGAGAAAAGCACCCTATCATCTACATAAGAAAACTCCATGAAACTAACATAAGACTTCTCACCAGAAACCTTAAAAGCCAGAAGAGAAGGGAATGACATATTAAAAGTGCTGAAATAAAAAAAAATCACCTACATAAGGAAATTCCATGAGACTAACATGAGACTTCTCACCAGAAACCTTAAAAGCCAGAAGAGAAGGAAATGACATATTAAAAGTGCTGATAAAAAAAAAAAAAAAAAAACAAGACTGCCAGCCAAGAACTCAATATCCAGCAATAAGCTTCATAAATAAGAAGAAATGAAGTCTTTCCCAAACATGCAAATACTGAGGAATTCATCGCCACTAAACTGGCCCTACAAGAAATGGTCAAAGAAGTCCTAAACTTGGAAGTAAAAGTGATATTCATCATCATGAAAACACACAAAAGTATAAAACTCACTGGTAAAGCAATCACACAAAGGAGGAAGAAAAAGAAATCAAATGACACCACTACAAAATTCCACCAAACCACAAAGACAAACATTCCAAGAAAAAAACAGAGAATTTATAAAACTGGAAAATGATTAACACTATGACAAGAACAAAGCCTCACATACCAATATAAACCTTGAAAATAAATGAATTAAATGCCCCATTTAAAAGATACAGATTGGCAAAATAGATTTTAAAAATATAATCCAACTATATGATGCTTACAAGAAACTCACATTACTTGTAAAGACACATATAGACCAAAAGTAAAGAAGTAGAAAGACAATTCACACAAACAAAATCCAAAAGTGAGCACTAGCTGTACTTGCATCAATTAAATCAGATATTAAATAAAAGACGGTTAAAAAAAGACAAAGAACATAATTCTATAATAAAGGGATCAATTTGGCAAGAGGTTATAACAGTTTTAAATTTATATGCACCCAACACTGGAGCACCCAGATCCATAAAACAAATATCACTAGGCCTAAAGAGAGAGATAGATACAATAATGGTGGGAGACTTCAACGCACCACTCACAGCATCAGACTGATCATCTAGACAGGAAACCAACAAAGAAACATTAGATGTGAATTGGACTTTACACCAAACAGACCTAACAAATTTACAGAATATTCTGCCCAACAACTGCAGAATATACACTTTTTCGATGAGCACATGGAACATTCTCCAAGATAAACCACATGTTAGGCCATAAAGCAAGTATCAACAAATGTTTAAAAATGAAATCCTATCAATTATTTTCTCATACCACAGTGGATAGAAATCAATACAAAAAGGAACTTCAGAAACTATACAAACACATGGATATTATACAAGCTCCTGAACAATCACTGGATCAAAGAAGAAATTAATACAAAAGATTAAAAATTTTTTGAAACAAATGAAAATGTAAACACAACAAACCAAAACCTGTGGGATATAGCAAAAGCAGTGGTAAGAGGGAAATTTATAGCATTAAATGCCTATTATTAAAAAAGAAGATTATAAATTATCAACCTAACAATGCATCTCAAAAAACTAGAAAATCAAGAACAAACCACACTCAAAACTAGCAGAATTTGAAATAACAAAGATCACAGTAGAACTAAATGAAATAGAGACCAAAAAAAGATACAAAGTATTTTTAAAAACAGTTGATTCTGCAAAAAGATAAATAAAACTGATAAACCAGTAGCTAGACTAACCTAGAAGAGAGATGAACCAAATAAACACAATGAGAAATAAAAAAGGAAACATTACAACTGATACCACAGAAACACAACAGATCATCAGAAACTATTATGAACAACTATATACTCACAAACAAGAAAACCTAAAGGAAAGAGATAAATTCCTGGAAACATACAACCTACCAAGATTGAACAAGGAAGAAACAGAAAATCTAAACAGGCCAATAATGAACAGCAACATTGAATCAGTAGTAAAAAAAAAAAATCCTGACAAAGACAAGCTCAGGGATTGTTGAGGGAGCTTGGCTGAGGGATTCACAGCCAAATTCTATCAAATATAAAAAGAAGTAATACCACTCCTCCTGAAACTGTTCCAAAAAATTGAAGAGGAGAGTATTCTCCCTAATTCATTCCATGAGGTCACTATCACCCTAATACCAAAACTGGATAAGGACACAACAACCAAAAAAGGCAAACAGCAGACCAACATCCCTGATGAACATTCATGCAAGAATCCTCAACAAAATACTAGTAAATTGAATACAGGACATCAAAAAGATAATGCACTGTATCAGTTCATTTTCATGCTGCTGATAAAGACATACCTGAGACTAGACAATCTACAAAAGAAAGAGGTTTATTGGACTTACAGTTCCACATGGCTGGGAAGGCCTCACAATCATGGTGGAAGGCAAGGAGGAGCAAGTCACATCTTACATGAATGATAGCAGACAAAGAGCTTGTGTAGGGAAACTCCCATTTTTGAAACCATTGGATGTCATGAGACTCATTCACTGTCACAAGAACAGCACAGGAATGACCCACCCCCATGATTCAGCCATCTCCCACTGGATCCCTTCCACAATACGGAGGAATTATGGGAGCTATAAGATGAGATTTTGGTGGGGACACAGAGCCAAACCATATCATACATCATGATCAAGTGGGTTTACACCAAGGATACAAAGATGGTCCAGTATATGCAAATTAATAAATGTGATATATCACATAAACAGAATTAAGGACAAAAAACATATGATCATCTCAACAGATGCAGAAAAAGCATTTGATAAAATTAAGCTTCCGGTCATGATAAAACCCCTCAACAAACTAGGCATAGAAGGAACATAACTCAAAAAAATAAAGGCCATATACAACAAACACACATATCATACCTACAACCCACATACCATACAACAAACCCATGTATCATACTGAATGGGGAAAAGCTGAAGGCCTTCCCTCTAAGATCTACAACAAGACAAAGATGCCCACTTTCACCACTGTTATTGAATATAGTACTGGAAGTCCTAGCCAGGGCAACTGGGCAAGAGAAAGAAATAAAACACATCCAAATCAAAAAGAAGGAAGTCAAAGTATCGCTGATTGCTGATGATATGATCTTATATCTACAAACCCTAAAGACTCCACCAAAAAAACTCTTAGATTTGATAAATATAAAGTTTCAGGATACAAAAATTAACATATAAAACACAGTAGCATTTCTGTATACCAATAATGATCTCACTGAGAATGAAATCAAGAAGTCAATCCTATTTACCATACCTACCAAAAAAATAAAATACCTAGGAATAAATTTAACCAAAGAGGTGAAAGATCTCTACAAGGAAAACTATAAAACACAGATGAAAGAAATTGAAGATGACAAAAACAAATGGAAAGATATCTCATGCTCATGGATCAGAAGAATTAATATTGTTAAAATGACCATACTACCCAAAGCAATCTACAGGTTCAATGCAATCCCTACCAAAATACCAACACCATTTTTTCACAGAATTAGAAAAAAAAAATCATAAAATTCATATAGAACCAAAAAAGAGTCCAAATAGCCAAAGCATTGGTCTTTTGCAACAACATGGATAGAACTGAAGGTCATTATCTTAAGTGAAACAAACCAGACACAGAAAGACAAATATCACATGTTCTCACTCACTCATTTTTTAGTGAATGCTAAAAAATGGTGTATACATAGATATAGAGAGCAGAGTGATAGACAATGGAGACTCAGAAGGGTGACAGAGTGGGAGAGAGGTATATAATAAGAAATCACCTAATGGGTACAATGTATGTTATTTGGGTGACAGATTCTCTGAATCCCCTAACTGGACTACTATGCATGTAATAAATTCACACTTGTACCCCATAAATTATATAAATATTTAATAAAAAAAAAAAAAAGAACAGCCACACTGGAAAACAGTCTGGTATGCTTTTACAAAGATAAATATGGTCTTAATTCAGCAATTGCAAGCCGGGGTATTTACTCAAATCAGTTCAAAACTAATGTCTACACAAAGTCTTCACACTAACAATTATAGCAGCCTTATTCATAATTGCCAAAATTTATAAACAAACAAGATGCATCTTTCAATAGGTAAATGAATAAACTGTGGAATATCCATACAATGGAATCACTTTCAGGAAATGAGCTTTCAAGCCATGTAAAGACACGGAGAGACCTTAACATATATTGCTTCTTGAAAGAAGCCAGTCTGAAATGTCTACATATGCTAGGATTCCTAGGAAATATCATTCTGTGAAGAGTAAAACTATGGTGATAGTAGAAAGATCAATGGTTGCCATGGATCTGGGAGGAAAAGAGGTAATAAGGGAAGAGAAAGAGAGTATTAGTCCATTTTCACACTGCTATAAAGAACTACCAGAAACTGGGTAATTTATAAAGAAAAGAGGTTTAACTGACTCACAGTCCACATAGCTTGGAGGCCTCAGGAAACTTACAATCATGGCAGAAGGCAAAGGAAGAGCAAGCACCTTCTTCACAAGATGGGGGGCAGGGCAGGGGAACCGCTACACAATTATAAACCATCAGATCTTGTAAGAACTCACTCACTACCATGAGAGAAGCATGAGGGAAACCAGTCCCATGATCCAATCACTTCTCACCAGGTCCCTCCCCTGACATATAGTGATTACAATTCGATATGAGACCTGAGTGGAGACACAGAGCTAAACCATATCATTCTGCCACAGCCCTTCCCAAATCTCATTTCCTTATCACACTGCAAAATACAATTATTCCACCTCAACAGTCCCCAAATGTCTTAACTAATTCCAGCATTAAGTCAAAAGTCCAACTCCAAAGTCTCATCTGAGACAAGGCAAGTCCCATTCTGCCTATGAGTCTGTAAAATCAAAAGCAAGTTAGTTACTTCCTATATTCAATGGGGGTACAGGCATTATATAAATACACATGTTCCAAATGAGAGAAATTGGCCAAAATGAAAGGGCCTCAGGCCCCGTGCAAGTCCAAAATACAATGAGGAAGTCATTAAAATTTGAAGTTCCAAAATAATCTCCTTTGACTCCATGTCTCACAATCAGGGTACACTGATGGAAGGGGTGGGTTCCCAAGGCCTTGCATAGCTCTACCCTTGTGGGTCTTCAGGGTATAGCCCCGTGGCTAGTTTCAGGGGCTGGCATTGAGTGCTTGCAGCTTTTCCAGGTGCTTGGTACAAGCTGTCAGTCTGGAGGTATGGAGGATAGTGGCCATCTTCTCACAGCTTCACTAGGCAGTGCCTCAATGGGGACTCTGTGTGAGTCTCCAACCCCACATTTCCCCTCTACACTATCCTAGTAGAGGTTACCCATGAGGGCTCTGGCCCTGCAGCAGACTTCTTCCTGGACATTCAGACATTACCATACAGCTTCTGAAATCTAGGCAGAGGTTCCCAAACCCCAGTTCCTGTCTTCTAAGCACCCACAGGCTGAACACCATGTGGAGGCCATCAAGGCTTGAGGCTTGCACCCTCTGAGGCATCATTATGAGCTGTGCTTTGGCCCCTTTTAACCACAGATGAAGCTGGAGTGGCTGGGACACAGAGCACCATGTCATGAGGCTGCACAGAGCAATAGGGCCCTGGGCCCAGCCTGTGAAACCATTTTTCCCTCCTAGGCCTCCAGGCCTGTGATGGGAAGGGCTATTGTGAAGATCTCTGAAATGCCCTGGAGACATTTTCCCCATGATTTTGACAATTAACATTTGGCTCCTTTTTACTTATGCAAATTTCTACAGCAGGTTTGAATTACTTCCCAGTAAATGGGTTTTTCTTTTCCATCATATAGGCTTCAAATTTTCCAAACTTTTATGCTATTCTTCCCTTTTAAACATTAAGTTCCAATGTCAGACTACCTTTGTGAATGCATATGACTGAACACTTTCAGAAACAGCCAGGTCACATCTTGAATGCTTTTCTACTTAGAAATTTCTTCTACCAGATACCCTAAATCATCTCTCTTAAGTTCAAAGTTCCACAGATCTCTAGGGCAGGAGCAAAATGCCATCAGTCTCCTTGTTAAAGCACAGCAAGAGTGACCTTTACTTCAGTTCCCAGTAAGTTCCTCATCTCCATCTGAGACCACCTCAGCCTGGATTTCATTGTCCACATCACTATCACATTTTGGTCATAACAATTCAACAAGTCTCTAGGGAGTTCCAAAATTTCCCACATCATATTCCTGTCTTCTTCTGAGCCCTCCAAACTGTTCCAACTTCTGCCCATTACCCAGTTCCAAAGTTGCTTCCATATTTTCAAGTATATTTATAGCAATGCCCCACTTCTTTAGTAACAATTTTCTGTATTAGTCCATTCTCACACTGTGATATAAAACCACCTGAGAATGGGTAATTTATAAAGAAAAGAGGTTTAATTGACACACAGTTCTGCATGGCTGGGGAGGCCTTAGGAAACACAATCATGGCAGAAGGTGAAGAAGAAGCAAGCACCTTCTTCACAAGGCAGAGGGCAGGAGGAGAATGCTACACACTTATAAACCATCAGATCTCATAAGAACTCACTATCATGAGAACAGTATTGGGGAAACCGCTCTCATGATCCAATCACCTCCTACCAGGTCCCTACCCCGACACATGGTGGTTACAATTCAATATGAGATTCGGGTGGGGACCCAGAGCTAAACCATATCAAAGAGTGATTAATACATGGAACACAGAATTTTCAGGGCAGTTACACTCTTCTATGTGATACTGTGATGATGCATACATGACACATGCATTTGTCAAAACACATACAACTATACAACACAAAGACTGAACCCTAATGTATAGACTTTAATAATAAAGTATAGCTTCATCCATTTTCGTAATCATCAAGTGTACCATATATTGGTTCGTTAATTGTAAAAACACATTACAAAAATATAAGATGCTAAAAATAGGAAAACTATGAGCTAGAGAAAAGGAGTATGGGGTAACTGTACTATCTGCTCAATTTTTTTGTAAACCTAAAACTTCTGAAAAATAACATATGAAAAAAGCAAATAAACTACAAAAAAGGGACAGAAAAAAATACTAAACCATCAGTATTAATAACAAGAATAATTTAATGATTTAAATAATATCAAGACATTACTAATCTACACATTTTTCATAATCCTTTATGTTCATTCCCCTTCAAATAAAAGATTATTTAGTTAAATTACAAAGTAACATTATAAGCTCCCTTAGGGAATTTAATTAAATGTGCATTCATAAACTATTTTCTGGATGATTCCATGTATTTATTTACTAAATACCATTTAAAATTATAATTATTATTCTTATTTAATGGAGTTAAATCAAATAAAGAACAATAAATCTTGTTGGGAACAGGCCCCCAAATCTGGCCATGAACTGGCCCCAAAACCGGCCATTAACAAAATCTCTGCAGCACTGTGACATGTTCGTGATGGCCATGAAGCCCACGCTGGAAGGTTGTGGGCTTGCCGAAATAAGGGCAAGGAACACCTGGCCCACCCAGGGTGGAAAACCGCTTAAAGGTGTTCCTGAACCACAAACAATAGCATGAGCGATCTGTGCCTTAAGGAGATTCTCCTACCACAGATTACTAGTCAGACCCATCCCTTTATTTCAGTCCATCCCTTTGTTTCCTGCAAGGAATACTTTTAGTTAATCTATAATCTATAGAAACAATGCTTATCACTAGCTTGCTGTCAATAAATATGCAGGTAAATCTCTGTTCAAGGTTCTCAGCTCTGAAGGTTGTGAGACCCCTGATTTCCCACTCCACACTCTATATTTCTGTGTGTGTGTCTTTAATTCCTCTAGCGCCACTGGTTTAGGGTCTGCACAACCGAGCTGGTCTCGGCAAAACCTAATTCTTAGGTGTTTCAGATTTTAAATCAGTATGAACGTCCTTTTTAAAGTACTGAGTAAATACAGTAACAGTGCCAAAAAAAATACAACCATGGAAAGAAAGATGGGAAATAACACAAAACTATTTGTATCTTAATTTCTTGAACTATCTCACACTAACAGCATCTCATATTTTCCATCAAAAAAGTGAAGATTAACTTTTATATCACTATAATGAATAAAATTTAAACTGATTTAAAATGTTTATCTTGTGATATACAATAAAGGAGCATTTTAAACATTAAAAATCACTTAATTAACATGTATACTAGGGCAACTAGAAAAATATGATTAATAATGAACAAATAATTGAGAAATACATGCAAAACTGGTATTTTAATTGAGTTCCAGCAAAAAAATTAAATAAATAAAAATTCCACCTAAAAATTGGGGGAAAAAAACAGCTGGCTGTAGTTGGTAGCCGGTTGGGATTACATGCTACCCCATGTAATGGGAGGCCCAGGTTGGGGGATCGTTTGAGTCCAGGTGTTCCAGACCAGCCTGGGCAATATGGCAAAACCCTATCTTTACAAAAACATACAAAAAGTAGCTGGGCTTGGTGCATGTCTGTAGTTCCAGCTACTCTTAAGGTGGGAGGATGGTTTGAGCCCAGGAGGTTGAGGCTGCAGTGAGCCATGATCATGCCACTGCACTCATGCCTGGGTGACAGAGTGAGACCCTGTCTTTTTCAAAAAATAAAAATAAATAAAAATTGGAAAACTGCTCATTTATTCCTCCATGGGAGATTCACTTCACAATAGTTTCAAAGCCTATTTTCTTAGGCAACAAACAGCACTTGGGAAAAGACAATTATAAAATTATAAAAATGTTTCACCTTTTCCACATAAAAAAGGACATTAAAATGTGTATTTATCGTCCTATCGTAGGCTGAAGATATCAGATCCTAATTCTGGAACCTGTAAGTGTTATCTTATATGCTAAAGTTTTTACAGATGTAATTAAGAATCTTGTGATGAGATTAGCTTGCATCATCCATGTGGACTCTAAATGCCATCACATGTATCCTTGTAAGAGGAAAGCAGCGGGTAAACTACACAGACTGAAGAGGGGGTCACGTGGAGAAGGAGGCAGCCACTGGAATAATTCTGCCACACAATGCCAGTAGCCATCAGAAGCTGGAAGAGGCAAGGAATGGATTGTCCCCTAAAGCCTCCCCATAGAGAGTGCAGCCCTGCCAAAACCTTGATTTTAGCTCAATTAAATTCGCTTCTAACTTCCAGTCTCCAAACCTGTGAGTGACTAAATTTGTTTTTTAAATCATTAAGTTTGTGATAATTTCTTATGGCAGGCACAAGAAACTAATACACACCATAATGATAGTTTATTGGAATTAATAAGAGAATGATTGTAAATATTTTTAATTATATAGCTGTGTATTTTTTTCTTGTGCAGTATCGATACCTCAGTTAATTAGTATCCAAAGGGATAAGCACCTTTATAACCACTGAGTTGTTTTTCTTGTCTCATTTTTAATCATAAAATCCAGTATTGGCAGTAAATCAACAGTAGACAGATTGCTATGTACTGTTTACCGCCTTCCTTCAAGACATGCCTTGTAAAACTGCTGGGAGTCTATTAGAGACCTTGGTCAATAATTTAAGTAACCCAATCTAAATTATGTTCTGTATCACTCTTGAGCTTGAGAGATCAAGGAAGCTAGAGAAGGAGAGGAGTCAGATGGAATGGAAATCTGTTTGCTGTCTCCCAAGCTGCACCCACAGAGCCACAGATTGGTCTATCTGCTGCCCATTGCAATTCCTGGCCCACTGGCTACCATTTCTGCCAAATTTACAAAATGACTTTCAGAAATTATACTATTATACTGTACTAATTATAGTCTTATCGTATTCAGTGTACAAATGGGTAGAGAGAGTTTTTTGCACAAATTGTTAAACTTGAGTTTAAGTGCTGTTTAATAATATAGAGTACCATAGTCTCTCCTTTTTAAAAAAATCCTAGGTAATATTTGAAGGCCTGACACACTTTTACCTCTGGCCCTAAAAATGCCATCACATGTATCCTTATAAGAGGAAAGCAGAGGGAAATTAAACAGACACATTAAGGAGAGGGCCATGTGATTTTTACCTCTGATAAAATTCCTAATAACGAAGTGTGCTGTTTGAACACATCTTCATCATTACAGTAATCACCATAGAATTGTCTGCTTGAAGGAACATGGGAGTCAATGGAGAAATAATTTGAAATCAGAACTCTAACTTCACATCAAGAATAACCTAAGTGGAATTAAAGGAAATATTATATACAGACAACCTATATGCTAGATCACAATACCATGCACTTTGCATAGATTATTTCTAATCCTTTTAACAATTTTGTAAGGTAGTTACTGTTTCTCATTTAACATGTTGATATGGTTTGGCCGTGTCCCCACCAAAATCTCATCTTGAATTCCCACGTGTTGTGGGAGGGACCTGGTGGGAGTTAATTGAATCATAGGGGCAAGTCTTGCCCATGCTGTTCTCATGATAGTGAATAAGTCTCACAAGATCTGATGGTTTTAAAAAGGGGAGGTTCCCTGCACAAGCTCTATTCTCTTGTCTGCCACCATGTGAGATGTGCCTTTTACCTTCCACCAAGATTGTGAGGTCTCCTCAGCCACATGGAACTGTAAGTCCAATAAACCTCTTTCTTTTGTAAATTGCCCAGTCTCGAGTATGTTTTTATCTGCAGCATGAAAATGGACGAATACAGTAAATTGGTACCAGTAGAGTGGGGCACTGCTGAAAAGATAAACAAAAATGTGGAAGTGACTTTGAAACTGGGTAACAGGCAGAAGTTGGAACAGTTTGGAGGGCTCAGAAGAAGACAGGAAAATGTGGGAAAGTTTGGAACTCCCTAGAAACTTGTTGAATGGTTTTGACCAAAATGCTAATAATGATATGGACAATGAAATCAGGCTGAGGTGATCTCAGATGGAGATGAGGAACTTGTTGGGAACTGGAGCAAAGGTGACACTCTTGTTATGTTTTAGCAAAGAGACTGGTGGCATTTTGCCCCTGCCCGAGAGATTTGTGGAACTCTGAACTTGAGAGAGATGATTTAGAGTATCTGGTGGAAGAAATTTCTAGGCAGCAAAGCATTCAAGAGGTGACTTGGGTGTCGTTAAAAGCACTCAGTTTTAAAAGGGAAACAGCATACAAGTTTGGAAAATTTGCACCCTGACAATGTGATAGAAAAGAAAATCCCATTTTCTGAGGAGAAATTCAAGCTGGCTGCAGAAATTTGCATAAGTATCCAGGACCCAAATGTTAATCCCCAAGAAAATGGGGAAGATGTCTCCAGGGCATGTCAGAGGTCTTCACAGCAGCCCATCCCATCACAGGTCTGAAAGCCTAGGATGAAAAAAACAGTTTCGTGGGCCAGGCCCAGGGTCCCTGTACAGTGTGCAGGCTAGGGACTTGTTGCCCTGTGTCCCAGCCACTCCAGGCATGACTATAAGGGGCCAAGGTATAGCTTGGGCCGTGGCTTCAGAGGGTGCAAGCCCCAAGCCATGGCAGCTTCCATGTGGTGCTGAGCCTGTGGGTGCACAGAAGTCAAGAATTGAGGTTTGGGAACCTCTACCTAGATTTCAGAGAATGTATGGAAATGCCTGTATGTCCAGGCAGAACGTTGCTGCAGGGGTGGGGACCTCATGGAGAACCTCTGCTAGGGCAGTGCAGAAAGGAAATGTGGGGTCGGACCCTCCACACAAAGTCACCACTGGGGCACCGCCTAGTGGAGCTATGAGAAGAGGGCCACCGTTCTCCAGACCCCACAACGGTAGATCCACCGACAGCTTGCACCGTGCACCTGGAAAAGCCACAGACACCTGGTGCCAGCTTATGAAAGCAGCCAGGAGGGAGGCTGTACCCTGCTAAGCCACAGGGGCGGAGCTGCCCAAGACCATACGAACCCACCTCTTGCATCAGCAGGACCTGGATGTGAGACATGGAGTCAAAGGAGATTATTCTGGAACTTTAAGATCTGACTCCCCCACTGGATTTCAAACTTGCACAAGGCCTGTAGCCCCTTCATTTTGGCCAAATTCTCCCATTTGGAATGGCTGTATTTACCCGATGCCTGTATCCCCATTGTAACTAGGAAATAACTCACTTGCTTTTGATTTTACAGGCTCATAGCCAAAAGGGTCTTGCCTTGTCTCAGATGAGACTTTGGCATGTGTACTTTTGAGTCAATACTGAAATGAGTTAAGACTTTGTGTGACTGTTGGGAAGGTATGATTGGTTTTGAAATGTGAGGACATGAGATTTGAGAGGGGTCAAGGGCAGAATTATATGGTTTGGCTGTGTTCTCACTCAACTCTCCTCTTGAATTCCCATGTGTTGTGGGAGGGAACTGATGGAAAATAATTGAATCATAGGGGCAGGTCTTTCCCGTGCTGTTCTCATGACAGTAAGTCTCATGAGATCTGATGGTTTTAAAAAGGGGAGGTTCTCTGCACAAGCTCTGTTCTCTTGTCTGCCACCATGTGAGAAGTGCCTTTCACCTTCTGCCATGATTGTGAAGCCTCCCCAGCCATGTGGAACTGTAAGTCCAACAAATTTCTTTCTTTTGTAAATTGCCCAGTCTCAGGTATGTCTTTATCAGCAGCATGAAAACAGACTAATACACATATGAAGCAAAGATACACTCAATGACATGCCTTCCCAAAGCTAAAAAAAAATTAAAAGCTAGTAATAACTGACAGCGCTGGGATTCCAAACTCATGTGTCTTCAAAGTCTATGTTCTATGTGTGATTTTCCAGTCCTCTAACACACTACTGTGATCTTCTGTCCCACATCTCAAATATTCTGTCCCACTGCAACCACAAACCAGGGTCTGAAGAATTCTAAATCTCCTAACAACATCCACACACACCCCCAAGATTGCTTCTTGCAATAGGAGGCAGAATGTAAATCTTACTGCTAGGTTCAATTTTTGTTTCAGACAATAACGAACACGATTATAAAGCCCTTAGCTGTTCCTAATTTACCAATTCAAAATTGTTTCATCTGAGATGACACACAGCTTTCTCGGATACTTAAAAAGATGGGCTGTTATTACTTTTTCAATATTTTTAACCAATTCAGTAAACAAGTATTAAATAAAATTAGTCAAACAAATTTTGTCTAAAGGAGGATAACATCTTATAGACAAAATCATTGTGCTGAGTACCTGTCAAGAACTCTGAAGGGTCGGATTTTACCCTACTTGTAAGCCAGTATGTTAGCCTAACACTGTTGTATAGATGCTAGTAGAAAACATGAGACTCCTGTGTGAGAGACAGAGCCCTTTATTGCTCACAACACAGCAAGTGGCATGAACAGCATATTTGGCTCAGTTCCCCTTACTCCCCAAAATCTCATAGGGGCAACATTGATGGGCTCAGATGGATGCATACACATGCAATATTATCACATTATAGGAAAGGAACCTGAGCTGAGGGAACTCAAATCTTTTATCATAGTAAGCATGTCTGCCTTTTGTTCTAAGGGAGACATTATCTTTATTTTATTGGACTTAATTAAGCATGATTGTCTTTTGCTTTTGGAGAGAAATACTATCTAATTCGTCCTGCCTTTGCTTTGGTTTGTTTTTGTTTTATTTGTTTGCTTTTTAAGAAAGTATCTTGGTTTGTCGCCCAGGCTGGAGTGCAGTGGTGAGATCACAGCTCACTGCAGCCTTGATCTCCCAGGCTAAAGCGGTCCTATTGCCTCAACCTCCTAAGTAGCTGGGACTACAAGCATGCACCACCATGCTTGGCTATTTTTTTAAGAAACAGGGTCCTGGCCGGGAGCAGTGGCTCATATCTATAATCCCAACACTTTGGGAGGCCGAGGAGGGTGGATTGCTTGAGTCTAGGAGCTTGAGACCAGCCTGGGCAACATGGCAAAACCCCATTTCTACAAAAAATACAAAAAAATAGCCGGGTGTGGTGGCATGGACCTATAGTCCCAGCTACTTGGGAGGCTGAGGCAGGAGGATCACCTGAGCCTGGGGAGGTTGAGGCTGTGGTAAGCCGAGTGTGCCACTGCACTCCAGCCTGGGAAACAGAGCAAGACACTGTCTCCAAAAAAAAAAAAAAAAAAGGGTGGGGGGGACAGGGTCTTGCTATGTTGCCCAGGCTGGTCTCAAATTCCTGGGCTCAAGCAATCCTCCTGCCTTGGCCTCCTAAAGTGTTGGGATTACAGGTGTGAGCCACTGCATCCAGTCTGCACTTTGTTCTGAAGGCAAACAGTATGTTTATCTTGCAAAGCTGTTCACTGTACCAACATCATTGAACATACAGTTCAGAACACAGGGCAGTTAGTGCCTCACTTGTAAGATGTGCAGAAATACAAAGCCATGGTGAACTGCCTTTGAACAGTACCATTCCTTTTCTAGCAGGGCTTAGAAGTTGCAGCCTAACCACAGAAAACATGCAAGGTAAAATATTCAAATATCTTAATATCAAATTATCTGTGGTCCTGCATTTCCAGAGTCTGTGACAAAGGCAAGCAAATTCGGATCCTCACCTTGCAAGCCTCATTCTCCATATTTGCCAGGTAGCATCCTGACTTGACTCATAGCCTTTATCATCCATTTAACAAAATTCCATTAAACATTAACTATAAATTAAGCATGAGATGTTAGGGTAAATCAAAAGCTCAACCAGATACCAACTCTAGGTAATATCAATTCTTATTCCACTCCAACACCAAATAATTCCTGCTTAGATAGTAACACTTCAGTGAAAGAATGCAAAAAGAAAAACCTCCATTTAATTCTACTAAAATTGTAGTTTCTATAACATAAAGCTCTTGTGGCTAGACCAATACAGCATCATCCTTGGGGTATGTCTCAAAGTTCACAGAAGTCTCACTGACTAAAAAAGAGGGGAGACGAACACTAGACTGGATCTGAACTGCATTTCTGAATCCACTACTACCTATTAAATAGTGCCAAAATCACTTAATTCCTCACTATTTCAGAGCTATTGGTAATGACTAAATATTCTGCAACAACCTAAAATCCCTAGAAGAAATAATCAATAGAAATGAAGGGAAAATTGTCGACTTGTACATAATGACAGGTAATGTTCATAAAGATAGAAAATAAAATGATGGAAATTAGACCATTATATTCATTTCTTGTAACATAAAAAATATATAGCAGAAATATGTCTTCAGGAGAGTGCATAAAATCAACCAACTCAGATACTTATTTCCTAACATGAAAATGAAATAATTAAATTTTCTCTGTTCTTTGGTAACTATTAATATTATTACTCAGAGTTGAGCAGTTACAGTATATAAAATCTGATTAATATGTTCTTAAATGTTAGCAATTCCTCATCTATTTTTCTTTCTAAAAGAACTGTTAAGACTAGAAACAAACGCAGCAAGAAAACAGAAGGCACCACAGCTGTCTATCGACGCAAGGATGGAAAGTGTCTTTGAAATATTAGAGACTGATATTGGATGGAGCCTGATGGGAAATGACAACCCCATGGCTCTGGCATCTGCTTCAACAGATGCCCTTTGCAAAGACAGGTGATTTCTTGTTTCAGTATTCCCTAGAAGGGTGTTGTGCAGGACAAAATAATGAACAGTCTATAACACTGAGACCTTGTTGAACGAGTAAGATGTATGGATTACAGAATTTGTAAGCTACTCCATGATGAATTAAAAT
The DNA here is from genome assembly GCF_002776525.5 of Piliocolobus tephrosceles. Taxonomy (NCBI): domain Eukaryota; kingdom Metazoa; phylum Chordata; class Mammalia; order Primates; family Cercopithecidae; genus Piliocolobus; species Piliocolobus tephrosceles. The sequence goes on along the minus strand of NC_045445.1, from coordinate 38,915,338 downwards.
TTTAACCACAAGTGCAGCAGAGAGAAAAAATAACTTGTAGACACTGGAAAAAAAAATGAAGAAAAAATGCCTCAAAGTTAACAATTATGATAAAAAATAACAAGCAGATCTCACTGACCTGAAGCTACCAATAATGGAAGGCTTATTTTGAGCACAGGCACTTTGAGAAGGAAAGGTGCAAACAAAAACAGATATTGCAAGGGGAAACCACAGCTGCTAACCAGAGGGCAGATACGTGCATGCTCAGTAAAGAAAGAACTGTGAGTCTTACAACAATTAAGCCACGTAGAAAGACAAGACCTTATTTAAAAGAAGAGCGGGGGGGCAGCTCTATGCAGAGTTATCTGTAGGAAATTCTAGTAAGTTTTTCAGTTTCACCAAGAAATAATGACTAATGAATCACTGTAACAGCATTCAAACATCAAAGTGATATTTAAGAATGGTACTATACTTCGACCATTATAAAATTTATTATGTTTGTCATTTCAAATCAATGTAGTATTACTTATTAAATAGCTATTGAATAACTATATTTTCAAGACAAATACTATTGCTTTATCATATAACTTTTACTAAAATAAAATCCAGATGGAAGAAAAAGATAAACATGAAAATGAAGCTTTAAGAAAAACATTATAGTGACTAGTCACCTAATATTAGAATGGGGAAGGAGTTTCAAAGTGTTAATATAAAGAAAGAATTCACACATGAAAGATTTCTAGGTTAAGTTACATAAAAAGAAGGAAAAACTTCAGTCTATCAAAAAGCAAAAAGACACCAACAACTCATAGATAAAACCTGGGCCAAGGACATAAACAGTTGGAAAAACGAAAACTATCAATGACCAAGACGCATATGAAAATATCTTCAACCTCACTGTAATCAAAATAAATGTAAAAATTATGATAACATAATTTGTTCAGGTACGGTGGCCCACGACTGTATTCTCAGCACTTTGGGTGGTCAATGCCGGAGGATCACTTGAGGTCAGGAATTCAAGACCAGCCTAGCCAACATGATGAAACCCCGTCTCTACTAAAAATACAAAAAATAAAAATAAAAAATTAGCCAAGTGAGGTGGCGTGCGCCTGTAGTCCCAGCTACCCAGGAGGCTAAGGCAGGAGAATCGCTTGAACCCAGGAGGCAGAGGTTGCAGTGAGCCAAGATCGTGCCACTGAACTCTAGCCTGGGTGACATGGGTGACAGAGCAAGACTTCATCTCAAAAAAAAAAAAAAAAAAAAAAACCATAATTCATTAATCAAATGTAAAGGTTTTTAAAGATATTACTTGGTGTTGGCAAGGCTATTTTGAATTAGGCACTTCCATACATCATTGGTGGGAATACAAAATGAGGTAACTTTTCTGGAGTGCAATTTGGCAAAGTGAATCAAGGTCCCTAAAACTGTCCATAATCATTGATCCAATAATTCAATTAATAGCAATTTTTGATTGAAACCTAATAGAGATATGTAAAAAATATGCATATTTCAGGATTATTTAAAATAGTAAAAAGTTAGAAACAACTTAAATGTCCAACAATAAGATAAAGGCTAAACAATTTTTATATCCTTAACATGGAATATTCTGTAGCCTTTAAAAATCATATTATAGACTAGATTTCTTAGTATGGAAATATGCTCACAGTATAATAATTAGAGCATTTAAAATGTAAAGCTATATACACCAAATGCAGCAATAGTTTTCTTTAAAGATCCTACATAAATTTATAAAGACCTACAGGTATGTACAAGAGGATGAGTGTTGGGAATATAAAGGAAATATACCAAAACATTAATGTTTATTCAAGGTTGCTGGAATGAGAAGCAATTTGTATTTTCTTCCCTATGCTTCTATTTTCCAAATTTTCTACGATAAGCAAGCACCATTTTCGTTATATACATACAAATGGCCAAAAAGCATATGAAAAAATGAAAAATATGAAATGAAAAAATACTCAATATCACTAAGCATCAGAAAAGTACAAATTAAAACAGACAAAATTTTGAGACAGCCAATGTACCACCCTACACCAGTCAGAATGGCAATTACTAAAAAGTCAAAAAATAACAGTTGATGAGGATATGGAGAAAAGGGAACACTTATATATTGTTAGTGGGAATGTAAATTAGTACAACCCCTGAGGAAAACAGTATGACGATTTCTCAAAGAACTAAAAATAGAACTACCATTCCATCTGGCAATCCCACTACTAAGTATCTACCTAAAAGAAAAGAAATCATCCTCTTTTTCTGACTGGAACCATGGAGGGTGTAGAAGAGAAGATGAAGAAGGTTCCTGGTGTGCCAGAAACCCTTAAGAAAAAGTAAAGGAATTTTGCAGAGCTGAAGATCAAGTGACTGAGAAAGAAGTTTGACCAAAACATGCTTCGAAAGGCAAGGAGGAAGGTTATCTATGAAAAGGTGAAGCACTGTCACAACGAATATAGGCAGATGTACAGAACTGAATTTCGAATGGCAAGGATGGCAAGAAAAGCTGGAAACTTCTATGTACCTGCAGAACCCAAATCGGCATTTGTCGTCAGGATCAGAGGTATCAACGGTGTGAGCCCAAAGGTCCGAAAGGTGTTGCAGCTTCTTCACCTTCATCAAATCTTCAATGGAACCTCTGTGAAGCTCAACAAGGCTTCAATTAACATGCTGAAGATTGTAGAGCCATATATTGCATAGGGGGTACCCAAATTTGAAGTCAGTAAATGAACTCATCTACAAGTGTGGTTATGGCAAATTCACTAAGAAGCAAACTGCTTTGACAGACAACGCTTTGATTGCTCAATCTCTTAGCAAATATGGCATCATCTGCATGAAGGATCTGATTCATGAGATCTATACTGTTGGAAAATGCTTCAAAGAAGCAAATAACTTCCTCTGGCTCTTCAAATTATCTTCTCCATGAGGCAGAATGAAGAAAAAGACCACCCATTTTGTAGAAGGTGGAGATGCTGGCAACAGGGAGGACCAGATCAACAGACTATTTAGAAGAATGAGCTAAGGTGTCTACCATGATTATTTTTCCAAGCTGGTCAGTTAATAAACAGTACCTGCTCTCAAATTGAAAAAAAAAAAAGAAAGAAAGAAAAGAAATCATTATATTAAAAAGATACCTGCACTTATATGTTTATCGCAGCACTATTCACAATAGCAAAGATAAGGAATCAAGCTAAGTGTCCATCAATGGAAGACTTGGTTAAAAAATGGCCTGGCCAAAATGGTGAAACCCCATCTTTACTAAAAAAAGTACAAAAATTAGCTGGGCATGGTGGCAGGCACCTGTAATTCCAGCTACTCAGGAGGCTGAGGCAGGAGAGTTGCTTGACCCTGGCAGCGGAGGTTGCAGTGAGCCAAGATCGTGTCACTGCACTCCAGCCTGAGTGACAGATCGAGACTCCGTCTCAAAAAAAAAAAAAAGTGGCATATATATGTATACGTACATATATGTGTATACACACACATGCACACACACACCATGGAATATTAGTCATAAAAAAAAATAAAATCATATCTTTTTTTTGAGACAGGGTCTCACTCTGTCACCCAGGCTGGAGTGCAGCGGCATGATCATAGACCACTGTAGTCTCCATCTTCTGGGCATAAGCAATCCTCCTGACTCAGCCTCCCAAAGGCTGGGATTACAGGTGTGTGGTACCACACCCAACTAATTTTTTTATTTTTAGTAGAGACAAGATCTTGCTATGTTGCCCAGGCTGGTCCTAAACTCCAGAGCTCAAGTGATCCTCTTGACTCAGCCTCCCAGAGTGTTGGGGTTGTAGGCATGAGCCACTGTACCAAGCCAAAATCATGTCTTTTGCAGCAACATGGATGGAACTAGAGGCATTATCTTTGAAATAACTCATAAACAGAAAGTCAAATACCACATGTTCTCACTTATAAGTGGTAGTTAAATAATGTGTGCACATGGACATAGACAGTGGAATAAGAGACACTGGAGACTCAGAAACTCAGGAGGGTAGGAGGGGGTTGAGGGGTGAGAAATTACCTAATGGGTACAATGTACACTATTCGAGTGATGGTTACACTAATAGTCGAGACTTCGTCACTATATAATATATCCATGTAACAAAACTACACTTGTACCCCCAAACTCATAAAAATATTTTTTATTATACTTTAAGTTCTGGGATACATGTGCAGAATGTACAGGTTTGTTACATAGGTATACACGTGCCATGGTGGTTTGCTGCACTCATCAACCCATCATCCACATTAGGTATTTCTCCTAATGCTATCCCTCCCCTGGCCTCCTACCCAACAGGCCCGTGTGTGATGTTCCCCTCCCTGTGTCCATGTGTTCTCATTGTTCAACTCCCACTTATGAGTGAGAATATGTGGTGTTTGGTTTTCTGTTCCTGTGTTAGTTTGATGAGAATGATGGTTTGCAGCTTCATCCATGTCCCTGCAAAGGACAAGAGCTCATCCTTTTTTATAGCTATATACTATTCCATGGTATATATGTGCCACATTTTCTTTATCCAGTCTATCACTGATGGACATTTGGACTGATTCCAAGTCTTTGCTATTGTGAACAGTGCTGGAATAAAGATACGTGTGCATGTGTCTTTATAGTAGAATGATTTATAATGCTTTGGTTATATAACCAGTAATGGGATTGCTGGGTCAAATGGTATTTCTGGTTCTAGATCCTCAAGGAATTGCCACACTGTCTTCCACAATGGTTGTACTAATTTACACTCCCACCAACAGTGTAAAAGCGTTCCTATTTCTCCACATCCTCTCCAGCATCTGTTGTTTTGTGACTTTTTAATGATCATCATTCTAACTGGCATGAGATGGTATCTCATTGTGGTTTTGATTTGCATTTCTCTAATGACCTGTGATGATGAACTTTTTTTCTTATGTTTGTTGGCTGCATAAATGTCTTCTTTTGAGAAGTGTCTGTTCATATCCTTCACTCAGTTTTTTATGGGGTTGCAGTGAGCCGAGATTGGACCACTGCACTCCAGCCTGGGCAACAGACGGAACCCCCGTCTCAAAAAGTAAAAAGTAAATAAATAAAGTAATTAATTAAACAAAATCATGCTTTCATGTAACTTGTTTTTTAAAGCAAAAAAAAAAAACCCTAATATCTGAATTGTTATGATTAGTCTGATTAATGAAGTAACCAATGGCAAAACATGTATCTTGACCATCTCTAGTACATCAGAATTGATGATGTTCAATTAGTTTTGAGGCAGGAGAATAGGATCTGGAGGCAGGGCCATTTCACGCTGACTTCCTGGAACTAAACTGAAAGGAAAACCCTAACTTTCCACATCTAAGTAACAAAAGAACCAGAGACTAGGCCCTTTGCAAACCCCCACTATTTCTGCATGGCAGATGGGAAATAGAAAGTATCTCTGATTGGTTGCTTTTTGTAACCAATCAGACTTTTGCATAGGAGTGTAACTTTGTAACTTCACTTCAGCTTCTGATTGATTGTTTTTCGCAACCAATCAGACTGACTGCAGGCTAAGTCTTCATTAACACAGCAGTGCAGCTTTGTAACTTCACTTTAGGCTCTGTTCGGTCACTTTCCACAACCAATCAGATTGATTGGGGCCATCACTTCATTTATATGAGGTGAACACAAAGTGGCCAATGGGAATCCTCTAGCAGGGTATTTGGACCCAAGAAGATTCTGTATTGGGTCTGTGAGAGGCTGCTCAACCTGCTCCCACCCTGTAGAGTGTATTTTCCTTTTCGATAAATCTCAGCTTTTGCTGCTTCATTCTTTCCTTGCTTTGTGCATTTTGTCCAATTCTTTGTTCAAAACACTAAGAACCTGGACACCCTCCACTGGTAACAGTTTGACTTTGATCTGTCTGCCTAAGTCAAGGTCAACCAGCCACAGAAAATCAAGTAGATCTGTGTATACAATATACATTTTATTTGCATGTTAAGATATGTTAGTACCTTTCTACTGCATGAGAAAGGAAAGTCTAATATAATACGAGAAAGGTCTGCATCAAACTGACTCTCCAGGACAACTTCAGCAGCCTTTGGATTGCAAAACAAAAGTAGTCCTTCAGAAGAGTGGGAGAAAAAAAAACAAGTGCAAGCCACTGTACTAAACAAAACTAATTGCTTTATCTTTGATTTATTCAGATTAAGACTAATTTTATAGCTGCATACTGTACCCCCTAAAATAATACTGTATTTAGAGAGCAAGGACCATCCTTACTTGAGTTATCTGATAGCAAAGCACTAACCACTGAATCCTGAAATTAAAAGAATTTAGAATAAATTGACCAATTAAAAAGTAATGACAAATTTCACAAATTGGTCCAAAAGCATCCCATTTGTTTACATTAAGTGGTCAAGCAGCCCCTACACATCAGCACGGTGGCAGCTGCCAGAAAGACCAAATGGATACAGATGTTTTATTACTAACACAGACAGAGAAGGCATATCAGCATGGTATCAGCTCCCCATGTCCCTAGTCCTACAGGAGAAACCCAAACTGGAGGAACTAAATGAAAGACAACACACACAGTGGGTTGCTCTGTTGTTGAGGAGTCAATTCTAGACTGCAGCTATGTCATTTTATAGTCACAACTATGCCTGAAGGAAAGTCCCATGCCTCACCAAAATGAAAATAGGAAATAATAAGCTGCCTTGAGGCAGCCTCCTGTAAGATAGAGAGGTGGATAAGAAATGGCCTTGTGACAGCTCCTCACAAGTCTATCTTACCATGTACCAAGGAGGATCACAGAGTATTCCCCCAAGACTTGAGAGAGATTGTGGTTGAGCCATGCCTGTGTGGCCTATGTGGGAAAATGCAAGATCACCAAGGTGCCATGGCAGAGCCATTCTCCTACACACAAATAGTATAGGAAGTCAGTATATAAAATTATCACACTCTTTCCCATAATTTAAAGTTTAAAAATTTGAGAAGCATCTATTATAAACTATTGCAGAGAGTCATAGCACTGAACCAAACACTGTCGAGAATTTATACAGAGAATGCATTATCTGTCCTAAAGAAGTTTAAATTTCTCTGGGGAGAAAGCAATGTAAAGTCAGGAGCACAGATGCACCTGGTTGTTTATTAATATTAAACAGTAACTTAAACACCTAATGATAGAGGAATGGTTAAATAAGTTATGGTGCATCCATATATTTTTCTTCAGTGGAACGGTGGCATAAGGAAAACTTTCTGAAAGAACAACATAGAAGAAGAGTATACAGTGGACTACGATGGAAAGATGCTTAAGGCAACAATATTATATTGAAAAATGTGAGAAAGTTTAGTCATTCATGAGGCTTTTTGCAAGAGAAGAAGCAGTGACTATGGAGAGCTGCTGTGAGTACCTTTAAGCTCTGATCCTACTAAGGATGATAAACTTCGTAACTGCAAGGTAGCGGATTCTGGGATCTTAACTTTGCACATGGCAAATGGAGGAGAGCAGACAGTAAGAGGACAAAGTAAGACCAAGACATGCTAAAACACAATTTTAAATAATTCAGAGCTATACTACTGAGAAAACTCCTAAACCTAATCATGAAATGTCCATTTATCTCTCAATTTTTCTGGACTTCATCTACAAACATGATTTTCAAAATAAAATTTGTTAAAAGAACATACTAATCCTCAAAACATTTTGTAATTTAGTATTTTCAATGTCAAACTTATTTAACATCATAAACAGTACTTTCAAATCAATTTTAATGAATAGCTAACCTAAATATTTTTAAACAGCCAGCTACTCTAAAATAAAAACATATCTAGTGGCATAGTGTAAGAATATATAAAAACTACAGCAAATTTCCAAACTGTTAAAGCTTAATACTCATATCACTCATATCTCTGCTTATGAAGCAATAACAATGTATGTCTTTTCTCTAATTTTTTTCATTTTTAAAAATAACAAAACAATAAAAATAAAAATCAGGAAAACAATGAGAGGTTCAGATACATACCCAGAAGAACAGGGTATATATTTATGAAGAAGTGGAAAACACAGAGCAAAAGCAAAGGGACAAATTGTGCAGGGGGTCAAAAAGGCATCCATGGCAAGAAGCAGGCTTCATTGAACAAAATATGCTGAACAACTCCTATGTACCACACACTGTACTACTAGCTATTGGAGTGGCGACAAAGTCACCATACTCAAATAACTCTAAAACCAACAAAAAGGGAAGTGCAAACAAATAACCCATATTTCTTTAATTCAACAATGCATATTTTCTTCTAATGCTAACGTTTTTGAAATCTATGTATGCATTTACTGAGGCGGTGTTTATTTGTCAGAAAAGTTATTAAATTGATGGTGCATACTAGGGTGAAGGAAATATATTCACTGCAATACAAAATCACAGCGGCTATAATAGAGGTATAGAGTAATCACTGTATGTAGAAGATGAGGGGTAAGGGAAAAGACAAAGGCATGATCTGGGATACAAAGAATCAATAGGAGTTTACCAGGTAGAAAGTAGAAGGATATTAACAGAAAAAAACTATAAAAAACCCCTGAGGCATGGAACAGCATGATACTTTCAATGAGCAGCACATATTATAGTTTGATAGGCTGGAATATAGAGGTCCGAGGCAGTATGAGACTAAACTGAAGTGCAGGTAGGTCAGGAATGCAAACTGGGTTCATCTTACATTAAAAAACCAAACAATACATATGGAACCAAAAAAGAGCCCGCATTGCCAAGACAATCCTAAGTCAAAAGGACAAAGCCGGAGGCGTCACGCTACCTGACTTCAAACTATACTACAAGGCTACAGTAACCAAAACAGCATGGTACTGGTACCAAAACAGAGATATAGACCAATGGAACAGAACGGAGCCCTCAGAAATAATGCCACACATCTACAACCATCTGATCTTTGACAAACCTGACAAAAACAAGAAATGGGGAAAGGATTCCCTATTTAATAAATGGTGCTGGGAAAATTGGCTAGCCATAAGTAGAAAGCTGAAACTGGATCCTTTCCTTACTCCTTATACGAAGATTAATTCAAGATGGATTAGAGACTTAAATGTTAGACCTAATACCATAAAAACCCTAGAAGAAAATCTAGGTAGTACCATTCAGGACATAGGCATGGGCAAGGACTTCATGTCTAAAACACCAAAAGCAACGGCAGCAAAAGCCAAAATTGACAAATGGGATCT
>NC_045445.1:38876870-38901177 GCF_002776525.5 Piliocolobus tephrosceles | reverse complement strand
CTCAAAAAAAAAAAAAAAAAAAAAATCAGTTGTATTTCTACACACTAGCAATGAACAATCCAAAAACTAAATTTTTAAAATTCCAATTACAACAGTATCAAAAACTACAAAATAGGAAACTACAAAATAATGTTAAAAGAAATTAAAGAAGATATAAATAAATGAAAAGACATCTCCTATTCATGGATTGGACAATTTAATATTGATAAGATGGCAAAATTCCCCCAAATGGATCATTCAACATAATCCTTTTCAAAATCCCAACTTGCATTCTGCATTTTACAAAGAAATTGTGTAGCTTATCCTGAAATTCCTGCAAGGATCCCAGAATAGCCCCAAAAATCTTGAAAAAAAAATGTTGGAAAACTCACACTTCCCAATTACCAAATTTACTACACAGCTACAATAATCAATACAGTGTGGTATTGGGTTAAGAACAGAAATATAGATCAATGAAATACAATTGAGAGTCCAGAAATAAATCTTGACATTTATGGTCAACTGATCTTAAATAAGGGTGACAAGACAATTAGATGAAGAAAAAAATGATCTTTTCAAAAAATGGTGCTTGGACAACTAGATATCCACATGTAAAAGAATGAAGTTGGACCCTGATCTTACATGACACACAAAAATCAACTTAAATAAGCAGTGAAGCTAAATGTAAAAAAATGAAAGAGCTAAAACTATAAACTCAAAATACATAAGGATAAATCATTCTGACCCTGGGTTAGGCAACGCTTCCTTAGACATGACACGAAAAGCACAAGCAACATAAGAAAATAGATAAAATGAGTGATATCAGTATGTTTTAATTTTGTGTTTCAAAGTAGATGAACGAACAGAATAGGAAAGAAATATTTGCAAACGATACATCTGTTAAGAGACTTGAATACAGAATTTTTAAAAAAAAGAAAAAAAAAACCTCTTATAACTCAGTAATGAAGACATGAAGACAACCCAATTAGTAAATGGACAAAGGGTCTGAATAGACATTTTGCTTATGAAAATATACAAATAGTCAATAAGCACAGGAAAAGATGTTCAACATCATTAGTCATCAGGAAAAGTCAAATCAAATCCACAATGAAATCCTGCCTCAGGCTGTGCACGGTGGCTCATGCCTGTAATCCCAACACTCTGGGAGGCTGAGGCGGGTGGATCACCTGAGATCAGGAGTTCAAGACCAGCCTGGCCAACATGGTGAAACCCCATCTCTACTGAAAAAAAAAAAATACAAAAATTAGCCAGGCGTGGTGGCGCACACCTGTAATCATAGTTACTCAGGAGGCTGAGGCAGGAGAATCACTTGAGTCCGGGAGGCGGAGGCTGCAGTGAGCCGAGATTGCATCCTTGCACTCCAGCCTGGGCGACAAGAGCGAAACTCTGTCTCAAAAAAGAAGGAAAGAAATACTGCCTCACATCCACTAGGATGGCTATAAACAAAAAGATAAAAACAAGTGTTGTTGAGAATGCAAAGAAATTGGAATTCTCATATACTGTTGATGGAAATGTAAAATGGTGTGGCCACTTTGGACAATCTGACATTTCTTCAAAATGTTAAACACAGAATCGCCATACGACCCAGCAATCTCACTCCTATGTATATAACCAAGAGAAATGAAGACATATGGCTACACAAGAAACATGTATATCACTGTTCATAGCAGCATTATTTATAATATGCAAAAAGTGTAAACAATCCAATTATCCATCAACTGATGAATGGATAACCAAAATGCACTATGGAATATTATTCAGAAAGAAAACGAATGAAATACTGATACATGCTACAACATAAATGAACTTTGAAAACATAGTAAATTAAAGAAGCCAATCACAAAAGGTCACATCCTGAATGAAGTCATTTACATCAAATGTACAGTTGCGGTAAATCTATAGAGACAGAAAATAGATGAATGGTTGTGTAGGGTTTGATTGGTTGGGGAGGAGGCAGGGAGAATGGGAAGGGATTTATTTGTACAGGATTTCTTTCGGGGGAGATGAAAATATTCCAAAACTAAATTATAGTGATGGCTGCACAGCTAACAACCAATAAACAATATACTTTAAATGTGTCCACTTTTGGTCTGTGAACTCTCAATAAAGTGTTAAAAAGAAAAGAAGTAGGCTAGGTGCAGTGGCTCACCCCTGTAACCCCAGCACTTTGGGAGGCTGAGGCAGGTGGGTCACTTGAGCCCAGAAGTTCGAGACCAGCCTGGGCAACATGGTGAAACCCTGTCTCTACAAAAAAATACAAAAATTAGCTGTGCATGGTAGCACACCCCTATGGTCCCAGCTACTCAGGAGGCTGAGGTGGGAGGATAACTTGAGCCTGGGAGGTTGAGGCTGCAGTGAGCCATGATTGTGCCACTGTACTCCAGCCTTGGCAATAGAGTGAGACCCTGAAAAAAAAAAAAAAAGAAAGAAAGAAATAAAAGAAAAGAAGTAGATATAGAATAGAAGCCAAGGCCCTTGGTCCCCTAAAGTTTCACAATTTCACTGAAAAATCACTGAAATGCAGAAAAGGCATACACATTTATCTAAAGTATATATATGGGAGCCCTCAGAATTAAGACCCAAAAGAGGAATTGCCTATTTTACACTTAGGTTCAACAAAGTATAGACAGCCCAGCTGTGCAGAAATATGATTGGACAAAAATAATATGATCTAAAGCTGACAGACTGAGTGGGGAAACCCAGCAAGGCCTGTCTACCTATTAAATAGATTATTCTAGGCCTCTCTGAGCCTGTATTTCTTTCTCTGGCTGTGGGCAGGGCCCTCTCTGGAATGGGGGTCTTAAGACCTACAGTCAAACAAGTTAAGTCCGATAATTTCTTTGTGGCCAGTTTTTACACAGAAAGGCAGAGGGGAAATTCGAGGATTATTTTTAGGTCTTATGGCTGGCTTTTAGGAAAAGGGGTTCTGGCTTCTATGATCCTCCCTGGGGAAGAGGGATTCTAGTTTCTATGGTTAGCCTTAGAGGAGAATGGGACCGAGAGACAGGAGGGCAGGACAAGGTCAGTGCAAAACTTCTGCTTCTGAGGCTGCTGCTGAGGCCTTCATTTGGGGATATTGTTTTCTGAGCGCCAACATAGGTAAGGATGGATCTGAAAAAAGATAACCCATATGTAAAAACAGGAACATGGAACTCCACCTCACGCTATACACAAAAATCGATTCCATATGAATTAAGAACTTTAATACCAAGAACAAAACTAAAACTCTTAGTAAAAAATGTAGATGAATATATTTTACATGTTCTTAAATAGGACACAAAAATAATTGTCTATAAAATTCAAGACTGATACATTTGGCTGTATTAAAATTTACAAATTTGTCCATCAAAACACCCCTCAAAAAGCAAAAAGGCAAGTTATAAACAAGAAGATATTCAAAATATACAAAACAAATGCTTAGTATAAGGAGCATTTTTTTAAACTCATAGAATTCTATTTTTTTTTTTAAAAAAAAAAAGGACAACCAACCAACAGAAAATGGGCAAAATAAATGAAAAGTTATTTCACAGTACAGGAAAGACATATGACCAACAGACATGTGAAGAAAGGTTAACATCATTGGTGATCAGGGGAATGTAATTCAAGAAAGACTTCATCGAAATACCATTTTAAAAACACTTGGCCAAAATTTTTAAATTTGACAATACTGTTTTGGAGGGCACATAGATTCACAGGATCTCCTATACATGTCAATGGAAACAGAAATTATAAACCGGTTTGAACACTGACATACCATACAACCCAGCAATTCCATTTTTGAGTATATACATAAGAGAAATCCTTGCACAAGTACAAAAGACATGTATAATAATGTTGATAGTAGTGCTATTCCCAAGAGAAAAAGAGGGGGTGAATGAAAATGGCTATCAGTGAGAAAGTGAATAAAGGTGGTATATTCATATGATGCAAGATAACACAGCCATTCAAAAGAATGAACCACAGTTTTACATAACAATTTGGATGAATCTTAGCAATTTAATTTTAACTAATAAAATATAAAAATTACCACAGTTAAAGCATAGTGTATGTATTACCTTTTTTAATGTTCAAAACAAGGAATTAGGAAATAAGATTTTGAAACGTATGGTTTGAAAACTGGCTACTGGCTTGAAGGTGTTTTAGTAACATTGTTTTAGTAACATATTGCAATCAGATTTGCATATTAGAAAGAATGGTTTAGCTACAGTGTGAAGGGCTAATAACTGAAGTTGAAGAAAACTTGAGGCAGAGAGATCATTTAGGAAACTACTGACAGGTCCAGTTAAAGGTGAGAAATAGAGAATCTGAACAATGACATTGAGAATAGAAAGGAAGGAAACTGATTTGAAAGCTATTCAAAGAGTTATGACCAACAGGCCTTAGGCCCTCACTAGATATAGAGGGTGAGGGAAAGGGAAGAGTGGAGAATAACTCCCAGGTTTTAGATCTGGGTGACAAGGGGGCCTAGGGTGAATAACGAGAGTTCATTATTTGATATACTGGGTTTGAGGAGACTCTGAGATATCAGCATTCATGTAGTTTCCTCTCTCTAAAATTAACTATAAAATCTGATGCCTCCTCTTTAAAGGCCGATCCTCCAACTTCTTTATAAAGCCCCGCTCTGCTGTTGCAACAACCTGATCAAATGTCATCTCTCTCTCTTTGAACCTATGCGGCACTTTCCATTTATCTTACTCTAACCCAGGGTTTCTCAACTTTGGCACCATAGACATTTTAGAAAAGTTAAGTCTTTGTTGTATAGGGCTGTCCTTTTCATTGTAGGATGCTTGGCAGCATCCCTTGCCTCTACCCACCAGATGTCAGCAGCAACCCCCAAATTGTGATAATCAAAAATGTCTTCAGCCAGCTGTGGTGCTGTAGGACTATAGTCCAAGCTACTCAGCAGGCTGAGACAGAAGGATCACTTGAGCCCTGGAGTTAGAGCCTGTGAACAGCCACTATATTCCAGCCCAGGCAACATAGCCAGGGCAACATAGCAAGGCCTTGTCTATTAAAAAAATAAAAATAAAAATAAGTCTCCAGATACTGTCAAATATCCTCTGGAGGCAACCTCTCCAACCCTACCCTTCCCCACAATGAGAACTACTGATCTAGGATATAATAGGTATACGAGTTCTTATTTTAAACCATTATGAAATCATTAACTCACTGAAAGTAGCAACTTTACAACCTTTACAAAATATGGATATGACAAATCCATTCTTATATACTCACTAGGTAGTTTAAGGACACAGTCATTTACGTTTAATTTACTATTTCTAATTCACAAATACCTTTAAATGTAATTATTTTCCATTGACATAGACATCCCCAACCAAGTAGCTCAAAATACTAAGGATTTACATATTGCAATTATTTTTTTAAGAAGTGAAAAATTCTAGACTATACACCCTAGATTCTCTTAGGAACATAATCATTAACAAAAAGCCATTTCTGAGTGAAATCCAAATTCACAAATGTTCTAGAATCGGTTCGTCTCCATATGGTTCAAAGAAAAGTTTATGTCATAGTTATCTTACACCTGTCTCTTGTCACCTTGAATCTCTAATATTCTACTGAGACAAGTAATTAATTTAAAAATAAAGTGACAACATTCTCTGTCACAAATTATAAAAGACTACATAGAATCAAGTGTTCCTGAAAAGGAAAGAACTTCCTTTCTTATTTGGAAAAATCTTCTCCTCAAAAAATTTGACATAAAAAATACATTAGAAAATATCCACTGTTGAATTATCCATTACAGTCCACTGACAGGTATTCTGTTAATGGAATGCTACTGATTTACATGAAACAAGAGAAATGTAAAGATTAAACATTACAGTTTGACCTTCAGCAGATTGAGTGCACTAGTTGAAAGTGAGAGTAAACATAAACTTACATTGTTATTAAACTGGCTTATACAGTTTTCTTTAATTACATTAAATGGTTCCCTGGCGTGTAAGATATTTTTTTCTATAAACGAGAAGCAGACAACCCTTTCTGAAACTTTCCAGATAACTGATTATAAGAGTATTACAATGTTTTAAGAAGCACCCAAATACACTCAAAGTGTAGAGAAAAAAAGAAAACTGAAAGATTTCCCTTTCTAGGTCATGACGATAACTATCCTCTGCAGAATGGGGAGGTGGGTATCATGCAGTTAAGGCATGTCACAGAGTGGGCTGCTAGGCTGGGCTGGGAGAACAATACGCCTCTTTTGCAAAGTTTCACTGTTGCCTAGGAACTTAAACAAATGGCACCTCCCAGCAAATCAATTTTGTAAGTCTTCAATTATCTTTATTTGTAGTAAGTGTCCCTAGCATTACTTCTTATGTTCTCAATGAGGTTCTGGATCTTGTCTACCTTCATGCCAAATAAATGCTTCAGAATTTATATCACAAATAATCTAAATTGAAATATCGAATTTAAACCTTAAGCAAAAGTATTCCACTAACCCCAATTTTGAAACATCCCAATCAACCACTTCTGTTCTTATACCTGCAATGCAACAAATACCTAACCTAACTTTTCAGGAAGCTTTCTCAAACTAAATTAATCCCCTCTAAAATTAAGCCTTATGCCACAGTTCCATATCTCTTATGTGTACAGCATACTGAAGTATATTATTTTGAATACTGTTATATATTATAATGAAATTCTTTTCTAACGGTTATATTACTGTACACATTTGACTATTGTATAAACCCTTTAAGTTCAAAAACCATGTCTCTTTCTATTAGCCATAATCATGTTTCCAAAGTTGGAGTTCAATAAATGCTTAATGAATCTATTCTAAAACCATGAGAAAGAGAGGCATGATAGCTATGCAAACACACGCAAAACAAAACACACCATACCACAAACAAAAGGTATATAACCTATGAAGTTAAATAAGCATTGAATTTTCAGAATAAATAACCTATTTATTGGCACGGTGTTTAATAACTGCATTTTTATAAAGAGAGAATGTGTTACAATGGAAATAACATTAGGATAGCACTGGAGTTGAAAAACCTAGGCTCTGACCCACACACTCTGCCAGACTCACCATTTAACTTTGGACAAATCACTTAACCTCTCTCAACCACAACAAGCAATTACTATGTACTCTGCCAAGCTCACAGGGTTATTATTAGGATACAATAGGATAATATATATGAAAGTACTTAGAAATGTATAAAGAGCTGTATAAATGGTATTATCTTAATGATGAATGTACCCTTCAATTAAAGATAACATTTTATTTTAAATGAAAGAAATTAAGGGTTAACTATTTATGCTGTAGAACTTATCACTCAATAAATCAGTACAAGGTTCAGTAATTCAGATTCAACCTATAGCAATTAACTGTCAAAAATGTGCTTCACATTTGATTTTTCAGGAAGACATTTATTAAATAAAGCAAAGCAGATATCTGAATAAGGCCACAAAATCACAATTATGAGCTCATTCCATTAAATGCACTGAGAGGACCCCTTCACCTCACAAAATCAAATGCTGTGTTTATCTGGCTCCATTTTACAACCTGATACAATGCACCATGCCCTACAGTTGAAAAGGTGAACCAGCCATGTAGGAAATACTAGAGTTGACTCCTGGTTTACAGGAAAACACGTGATTATCCAGGACATGGCACAATCTGATATAAGAATTCCTAAATCTGTTTCACAGACCTACTGCTCATGTACATAAACAGGTATAAAGCAGCAGCGGGAGCAGCTGCAAATAGGCTGAAACATATCCACTTACTTGTAGCACTGGTGACAGAGTCAACTATGCAAGGTTTCAGGATTTGTTTGGGTAACCATTAAAATCACTTTCAAGTCAACAAATTATCATAGTATCCAGATGGACCAAAAAGTTCTATGCAATTTCCCTTCATCTTGTCAAATCGACCTACCAACCATGTCGGAGAAGACATTACAGCAAGAGTCAGCTACTTTACTGAAATGGGTTACCAACTTTCTGATCACTGTTTTTTGTCCTTATGTGGGTAAAAATTCTAATCAAGGAGTATCTGGAAGGGAGATCTACTCAAAAAGGTCATTAATCTCCAATCACCAATTGGAGATTCAAGTAAATTAGCAAACTCCCCCTTTTAAATGTTAATCTCCAAACAGGCTGCCATAATCATTTACCTGAGCTCTATCCCAATAAAGTAAGGGGAGTGAGGTTTGAAGAAAAGTGTGATGGGGACAAAGGGAGGGGGCAAGTGAAGAACAGACACTAGGAATGCAGAGAGAGGTAAAACGACACGAAAGATAAACTCTGCAAACAGCTGCCTAAAATACATTTTCCCTCATAGGAAGCCTGTTAGCAGAGAAAAGATTCTGCTGCTACATGTTTGGGGGGGGCACCATTTTCTTCATGTAAATTTATCAAACAATCTGAAACAATTTTTGAGTTCTTAGTTCCTAGTTTTGGTTTTGACTCTCTTGACAAGTGGCTTTAAGGTTAATATCTAAACTTTTATCAATGTTCTTATTCAAAGAACAAATATTTCTTGAATGCTGCAAAAATAAACAATTTTAGGGTTTCTCAGTCCTGAGTACATATTAGAATTACCTGGGAAGATTTTTTTTGCCTTAAGTTCCTTGGCCCCTGAGATTCTGATTTAATTGGTCTGGGGTAGGATCCAGGCAGGGTTAAAAACAAAAAACAAAAAACAAAAAATCTCCTTTGCAATTGTAATGTACAGCCAGGGTGGAGAACCAGGTGTCTATTTCATCTTAACGTAAAAAAAATCTTTCCCCACTTATTTTGAAATGTATTAATTTCTCCTTATTCAATATTGTTTCACCCAGATTCTCACCACCTCTCACCTAGATTAACATTAACCGCTTCTTAGCTATTTTCCCTTCCTCTTGTCTCTTCCCAATGCAATAAGGAATGCTTGTCTAACTAATCAGTTTGGTTCTGAAACATTATTCCACTAAGAGTCATTTTAAGTATAACAAAATCACCAATCAGATCATTTTCATCAAATAGAGAATATACTGTATGTGTGTTCCTGTATGTATGTGTGTGTGTATGTACATATGTACGTATAATCTCAAACATGCTCTATTTTTCTTCAGTTCCAATGTACCTGCTTTCATTTACACATAATGAATAGTGGTCTCTTTACATTAAAAAATACTGCCCCTAAAAATTTCATGGCTAAATTTTGTCAAAAACAAATGGCAAATGAGTCACCCAAAGATATCTAATTTAAATGGAAAAAAAAGAGCAGCACAAGATCTGGTTTACTCTGATCTTTGAAATGTTCCCACAAGAAATGCTCATTCAACTGAAGAGAAAAAGTAAAATGAAACTTATGATGACTGAATGTTTACCATGAACAGATATGGTTCTGCTTTGTGTTGAAGCTTGCCTCAGAAAACCAACTGAAGGTTTAAAAGCCAAAGGCTGTAACTGCATCAGATGATATTCATATTTATGAGAAATATTATCAAATACAATAAAGGGAATATATAATGAGAAGACTGAACAAGTATATGGTTACGCCCTGCCTTTTAAGGGGCTCTATTTCTTCTCAGGGATAGCAAGACAGAAACATAAAAAGAAAATAAAGCCAGCACTGCCAAGTAAGTGGTAAAGACAATAAGTACCATGGGAATTCAAAGAAACAGGAGATTCCTGTGGACTAAGGGAGTTGGAGACAACTTCTTGGAAGAGCTGGGGCTTCAATAAAATTAAATAAATGGAGAAAAGAGGGAAATCCCAGGCATACAGATAATCTTGTACAAAGATGAGGCAGAAATGCACAAAATATATTTGAGAGACAGAGAGTGGACCTAGTTGGAAGAGAGGATTCTATGTGGGAGCATTTTGAGGGACAAGGTTGCAACAATAAAGTGGAGCCTAACAATGAAAGCCCTGAATGCCAAGCTAGGATGCTTAAACTTTGTCCTGCAGGTAGAAGAATCCTTTATAGGTTATAAAGACAATAAGCAAAAACAAAAAGAAGAAAAAGAAAAGAAAAAAATCACTATAATGATGCAGTCTGAAACTGTTTTACTTGAAGCCTTTGAAGAACATACCAAGTTGCATAATACCTCGCTAACAGTCATGAATATGTGAACACATTATTTAGGAAATCTGTTCTCAGTGAAGGAGTAAAAACGCAAACATGCTTTATGAAATCTAAAATCAGTGGTTGATTACACATTCATAGTTCTTAGGATAATTCCTAAAAGAATCACTGGGTGGAAAGCTTCAATTTTAGGTTTTCGTCCTCTCCCCACCTTGTTCCAACACAAATACCTTGATTTAAGATCTAAAAACTGAATACAACTGAAATTGTCTTGTTTTGAAAATAAGAGGTATTTTCTACTCCTCATTATGGGTGAATTTACTTACTATATTGTTTCAAAATCACGACATCTATTAAAATAATTTTGTCCAGGATTTATTTCAGCAAAGCAGATGAAAACAGAAACAAATAACAAATTTAAAGATTACAAAAAGCAAAAAAAAAAAAAAAACCTTTCATCAAATCAAGACATATCTAAAATAATCCAGCACTGGTTTACGAGAGTGTGTTCCTAACAAAAAACGCCAGCCACAACAAAGACTACCAGAGAGTATATGAAGAACATTACAATAGCCAATTTCTCATCCAAAATGATAAACCTTTAATCCACAACTCCATAAGGAATGGAGTTAATTTTTTCTCAAAAATGCCCTTAAAATTGTTGGCTTTCTACTATAAAAATTAAGACTCTAAGATAACTTAAAGCAAGGATTAGCTTTCTTCTAGTAAGCAGACATGTAAGTGATTGATGATTTAATTTGCCACTGCAGCAAATACTAATTTAACCACCACTACCTTCTCAACACCAGGAAAATGAAAAACCTCAGTCTTTAAAGGCATACGTGACAAGAAAGAAGTCAAGAATATCCTAGGATGATTAAACCACACAAAAAAGCCATGGCAATCCTGCTGCTGTACTCTGAAAAGGGATATGCCATTCTTTCAGGCACGTATGCCTTTAAGGAATATGTAGAGATTATGATTTTTGTGTTTGGTTTAGTTTGGTTGGGTTTGGTTTTCCGGGAAAGATGGGAAGATCGAGGAGAGTTGAAAGAAGTGCGTTAAGGAAGGTGTCAATGCCTCCCTCCCACCCAAACTGGGGAAACTCGCTTTAACAATGATGCTCTTTCACCCTTAACATCCCACCAGTTTCCATACATCCTTGAGGCAGCATTCCGCCCCTTCCCGATTGTTTGCTTTGCCCCTCACGTTCAGGAGAACTGGCTGCCCCGACTTTGTTAGTCTGGCAGCCCCCGCGCACCCGCCCAGACCTGCAGAGTCCAACAACGCAGCCACGCAGCCACCCACTCCCCGCACCTCCTCCTTCACAGCCAGCTTCCCCTCCCCCCGTCCTGTCACCTGCTTGGGTGGTGTCCGTCAGGTCGTAGCCGCTGCCCGGGAAGTCTCGGAGTTTCCGACCACTGAGGCTCAGGATGCCGGAGTTGCCCGCCTCCTCCAGGGCCCGGTCCAGGCTCCTCACGGTGTGCTGAGGCTGCAGGCTACCCGGGTTCCACGGCGGCCCGTTGGGAAACGGCTGACCGAAAAGAGTCGGTACCGGGATGGGGACCACCAGGGTCCCGCCGCCGCTGCCGCCTCCCCCTCCAGCCCCGCCACCTCCCCCTCCGGCCGTGCCACCGCCACCGCTACTTCCACCTCCACCACAACCGCCGCCCCCACTGTTACCACCTCCTCCCTGACTCGCCGCCATGTTCCTGGGAGAGAGAATAGCCCCCGACAATACTGTCAGCCTGTGCCGCGAGTGTAAGGGGTTCTTAGGACGCATGCGCAGGCTGGGGGCGGGCGGCGGGGCAGGGGGGGCGAGGTAGAGAGTGGGAAGGAACCAGGGGGCGGGCTAGGAGGAGGTGTTGGATAGAGAAAAGATGATGTTTGAAAGTGCAGAACGCTTGCTTTAAGAAATGTATGATGAGAAGAAGGATGCTAAATCCAGGTTCTGCTGCTTTGGGTACCAAAATCTTGCGAAACATCAGGCGAACTATAGGTCATCTGGGCTGTATGTCCCCAAATCTCTAAGTTGCTTCACTGTTTCCGTTCTGCAAAACAGAAACAAATATGTGAGCTAGGGATGAAAGGGATTCGTTTCAGAATATACAGAAACAGCACTTAGAAGGGCTATGGGGCAGCTTATTGAGAAGCTTACTGCAAATGCCTCAGGAATCCTTTACAGTGTTAGAGAAACCCTGGGGAGTCATTTGGGGAGGGAAATGAGTGCTGTGTTGAGTTTGGGGCATACATGGATTTCTCCATAGTTTAGAATTCTATAATAGGAAAAGATTTGTAAAATGTTTTCAAGGAAGCCTCTCGTTTCAATGTATATAAGTCTCAGCCAGACTGTTGCCTTCCAAAACTTGGAAGAGTTATCCACATTCTGTTCTATCACTCTTTGAAGTTGTGCCAAGATCTCCAAAATATCTCTAGTTTCTTCTCATCGTGTCAGTATTGCCTGATGAAAATCTCTTTGATCATCAAACAATCTTAAAGTTTATTTCTGAAATACAGATTTTGTTTTTAGATGGAATTCTGAAGATTTAACCCTGGATATTATGAAGCCAATCGATCCTGAATTTTAGGAGTTCATTCTCAGAACCTGAAGATATTTTTAATGTAGAGGACACAGGGAAGAAAGTTCAAAGTCCTTTATCTGGCATTCCAGGCCTCCGTAATTTAACCCCAGACTATCTAGCCGGATTTATCACCCAACCAATTAGGCCATTGCCATCCCTTTACCCACTACCCTCTCCACTCTCGATCACAGTCATTCAAATCTTTTTCACTAGTATTCAGTAAAGTTGATGAAGAAAACTATCAGAAAGCTTGGACATATTAACTTATCATTGAATATCCTATGTATCTCTTTTACACCCATTTCAATTTGAGCAATGTGTCAGCAGTCTCATTTTTTAAGAGAAATCTCCACTTCAAAAAAGTGTATCTGCCATAGGCTCTACTTTATAAAAGGTTACAGGAAAGAATTAACAACTTGTCTAAAATGCTTTGTGGCTATACTGGTTAACTAAAATGATTATGTCATGAGAAATTACATTCACCACATGCATGACCCAGAAGAAAGAAAACAGAGAATCACACTCTGTATAGTGAATTAGCAAGTGAGATAAATTATTAAAACACACCAGTGTCAAAAAGGCATGTTGCACCTTATACCTCATCTTCCTTATATCTTAAATCAAATTATTAATTAATAATTCATAATTAATTGAGAACTTCAGAATTAAGATGAATGAGAAAGGACACTAAGTTCATTAGTTAGAGAAAAGATTAGGAAAGAAAATATTTTAATAATTAGTCAATGAGAATTTTCGCAATTATTTAGAACAATGTATTGGACTCCAGGAAATATATGTCCTATCAGGATACCTGTCCAGTGAAAAAAGTCATGTACAGCCAAATTTAAGAAGGAAAATAATTTTTCAAAAGGTTGAAAGATAATCTAAGTAAGAAAATGGGACGCTTATTAAGTAAGCTATGTATACATTAAAATCAAACAAAATAACATATTGTAGAGCTCTTTGACAAGAACACCAAGGCCAAAAAATTTAGAAGAGAGGGCCTAAAGTTTAGAAATTTATTCTGAACTTTTAACTCCCTGTGCAATACTTGGGAAAATGACTTGAAAGCTCGGTACTTCAGTGTCTTCACATGTAACAATGGAAAATAACAATAATAATAATAATATTTTTAAAGTGTTTGCTACTTGCCAGAGACTGCTTTGCATATACTTGTCTATCAATCCTCATAACAACCTTGTAAAGTAAGTACTATTATTCTTCCATTTTATAGATAAGGGAAAATAGTACATACCTCACATACGATTGTGGTAAGAATAGATAAAGTCATACATGTAAAGTGACAGGCACATACCTGACATTCATTCATTCATTTAATAAGGATTTAAGGAGCAATTACTCTGTGCCAGAAACTCTCCATGCCAGTAATACTATAGCACTGGGCACTCAATAAGTGTTAATCTCTTTACACACCTCTACTCCTTCAAAACTCCTTCAAAAACTAAAATAATAAAGAACATTCAAAATGTAGGAAGCCAAGGAGAAAATTAGTAAATGTCCTGATAATTGTGGGTAAAGACATATCTGACACATTGCATGAATTTTTTGGTTCAGTCTATACTAGAGGATATTTTACACTGATTACCACTGCAATGCAATCCCTGAAAAGACACATTGGTAACTGATTGAATTACAGCCAGCAGTCCGAATTATCCAAGCCAAACTTACAAAATGTGTGTTGGTAAGTCACCAACTATATGACATATACAAGGAGAACGGGGGGAAAGTAGGGGAGTTTTGAACAAAACATGCAGCCTCTACTAAATCACTGGCAGACTCCAAATGTAATTTCTGTTCAAAAGAACTCTAGAGAGGATTTCTGAAATTCCAGACCAGTTTCTATTCACTGCTATTCCAAACAAACACTTATAAATATATGGAGAAAGAAAGGCACAACCAAATGTCCAAAGCTACAAATTCTATTAAAGGTCAAGATTATTGGGCTAAAGTACAGGATGTTCTTACTAATCTGTAAATAAATCAAATGTGAGATATGTTTTAGCTCAGGATCCAGAAAAAGGCAATCAACTTGGAGATTAAATAGCTCAAAGTATATTATGAATTTTTTAAAATCTTGATCAAGACCCAGGAAAACAACATGAAAATCTCTGTAGTATGTTTTTTGAAAACATCAGCTCAACTAAATGCTAACTTCAGGGGAAAAAATGAAATGTTGGGTGTAATCAAAACATGTATCAAAAACCTGAGAAAACATGTTGCTTTACCCCATACTAAACTATTGGAGTTAGCTGCAGCTGGAATAAGATATGCAGTTCTGCTCACTCGAATCTCAGCACAGTCTTGAATTAGAGAAAGCCTTGATAAATGCATACAAAATGATTAGTGATGAGGAGGAAGAGGAAACTCACTTGGCCCTCCTCTGTCTAGTAACTTGATCTTCAGTCTCTTCCAAAAATCCCTATTCTTTCATGGGGCCTTGTAAAGGACTATACGTTAATGTATTTTAGTATAATTTACCACATACTAAATACAGCATCTCTGATCCTTCTTCACCTATCTGTTCTTGATTCTGCATTTTCAGATAATCCTTTGTCCTGCTTTAACCAATCCTAACAAACTAATTAATCCCAAAGTTAATATTTATTAACCCATAAAGCATTTGGGCAAATGTACGAATGATCACTATTACTTAAAAGAAGCTACTACATACCTAGTCTTCAAAGTTGATGTCAACAAACACTATTATTTTCCATCTCGATTAGAATCTCTGCCCTGACATGTTAAAAATGTGAGATGTTAGACAAGTCACTTAACCTCTGAAAGTCTCAGATACCTCATCTATAAACCAGAGATCATTACATTATTAGCTATCTTTAGGATTGTAGTGAGAATTATATGAGATAATTATATGAAGTAACTAGCATATTAATGGTTATTTTCAATGGTTCTAAGTTCATTCTGCCAATAGGACACCTATCTGAGTGGACCATGAGTTAACAGCAGAGCAGTTCCTAAATTCTTCCATACTATTGTGCTACCAGCACTAATGGGCACTTCCTTTAGTGTTACTGTTGAGATTATAGCTTTGTCAATTCACCCCAAGTTCCTGCCTCCCCTAATCATTGTGTTTTCACTATAAACAGTTAACCTGACTCCAGTTTCTGCTTACTGCCTCTAATGCAATCCCAGATTTTGACCTCTGTGTTTCTAGTATTTTAACCTGATATCATGAAATTTATTTAAAATATATGTTCCAAATCCTTCTTTAAAATATGTCCTAAATGTTTTTGTGTACATGACATCGGTCTGTTACAAATTTTGAAGAGTTTTCTTATTAGAGTAGTATGTAAAAATACAGAGATTGTTAAATTTTGCTAGTGTAGCTTGGTCAAAGGAAAGTAAGTAAAACATCACACAAAATTGCTGTAAACTTGTTACGTCCAATTAGAAAACATAATGTTGAGGAAGATTTTTAGTCTTCCTTAGGATTACATTGGAAAATCTCCTCTTCATGTATAAACATGGAAACAAACATGCTATTATGTATAAACATGGAAAAACACCTGTTTTGTAGATGATCTGCCCCCTCCAAAACTCATGTTGAAGTTTGATACTTAATGTGGTGGAGTTGGGAGGTAGGGGGCCTACTGGGAGGTATTTGGGTCATGGGGCAGAACTCTCATGAATGTCTTGGTTCTGTTTTCCTGGTAGTGCATTTTCAATCTCTTGAGACTGGATTAGTTCCAGAAAGAGCAGATTGTTACAAAGCCATTTTCCTCCTCCTGTTTGGTTCTCTTCTTCCCACTGACCACTTCCCCTTGACCTTCTCTGCTGTGTTTTGGCCTAGCACTTGGCCCTCACCAGAAGCCAAGCAGATACCAGCACCATGCTTCTCATATTTCCCAACTCCTAAAACCATGAGCTAAATAAACCTTTTTTCTTTATAAATTACCCAGTGTCAACTGGACTTGATGGTTCACGCCTAAAATGCTAGTGCTTTGGGAGGCCAAGATGGGAGGGTTGTTTGAGGCCAGGAGTTCGAGACTAGCCTGGGCAACATAGCGAGACCCTATCTCTACAAAAAAAAATTAGTCTCAGATATTCTGTTATAACAACACAAAACAGTCTAAGACCATGACATATGCCCTTTTTGGCAAGTGTGTCTTTTATATTTTCCTCTTCTTGCACTATGGGAGAGGGAACAACGAAATACGGTCTTTTCAAGCGAAATCCAAATTCCTAAAAGTAAAACCTAAGTAATTATCATACCACCTCTAAGAAGGCATAATAAAATGCCCATAATCCTAACAGGTTGGGAGATGAAGGAGAGAAGATCTTTGAGCCCAAGAGTTCAAGACCAGCCCTGGCAACGCAGTGAAACCCTGTCTCTACATAAAATAAAAAAATAAAAAATTAGCCGAGAGCAGTGATGTGCACCTGTAGTCCCAGCTACTCAGGACACTGAGATGGGAGGATCTCTTGAGCCTGGAACTTCCAGGCTGAGTCAGCCCTAGCTGCTCCACTGCACTCTAGCCTGGGCAACAGAAAGGGAAAAAAAAAGGAGATTGGAATGAAATGTTGAAGAATCCAGTTGGGCATCTATGAAAGTCTAATCATATTTTTTTACTGTAAAATTTGCTTCAATCTTAACCATTCTGTATGGCATTTACTTCAAGTAAACTTGACTGGTTTACAAGTTTCGATTTTTTGGTTTATCTTCCTCAATTGATTAAACTTATGAATTTCTGTTGGACTGCTATAAGGCATCTCCTAATGGCAATGCACCCAAATTACAAGGGGTTTTGTTTTGTTTTGTTTTGTTTTTTTAGACAGGATCTGGCTCTGTCACCCAGGCTGGAGTGCAGAAGTGCAATCTAGCAGCTCACTGCAAACTCTGCCTCCGAGACTCAAGCCATTCTCCCACTTTAGCCTCCCAAGCAGCTGGGGCTACAAGCACCCGCCACCAAACCCGGCTGATTTTTGTAATTTTTGTAGAGATGGGTTTCACCATGTTTCCCAGCCTGGTCTCAAACTCCTGAGCCCAAGCGATCTGACTACGTTGGACTCCCAAAGTGCTGGGATTACAGGAGCGAGCCACCATGCCCAGCCACAAGGGTTCTTTTGTTTTGTTTTGATGAATGATGAAATTTATTTTAAAGTCTAAATCTGTAAGCTTGACACTAAACATAACAGGGTCGCACATGACCCTAAAATCCAATTTTTCTATTTGGTGACAAGATTTGTTTCTTCTTGACCATGGACTACATCATGACCCTAGTTTGTATATTAGTAGAGAGTATGTGAGCAAATATTGCAGAATATCTTAAATGTGTTTTGGTGAGGCAGTCAGAAATTCCAGCTTTCACTTACATTACAGATTTAGGCTGGCAATGATAACCTTCAAGAGGATATTTACTTCTGCTTAAGTACATTGTCTACATTTATGGTATGATTCCACAAAGTAGGAAAAAATATATTGGTTGTTATGTTCTCATGTTTCACACTACCAGGTGTAATTAAGGTAGAAAACTAACATACTTTCCCCCCTCTTGTGGTTTTAAAAGTATCTTTATTAAAACAGCTAACACTAGTCATTAAATAATGGAGTAGATATTTCTAAGGTACTAATTCGTAAACAACTAGGTTCTTCTTGATGAACTCATCTACTTCTTCCATATGGTATATCTTAAACACTCCTTAATAAAAACCTTCTATTTAAACACCTCTACTTATATTAAAACCTTTTATTAGGTTTCAGAGGAGGTTAAAATTGTCTTAGCTTCCAATGACTTCCTTTAATGGTGGTAAGCGATAGCTTTTTGAGAGGGTAGCAAAACTACAGACATAAATGCACCATACTGTTTGACCTCTGTTACAGTATGTCCCTGTATGCTTAGTCAACAGACAAAATGGACTCCTTGTGGTTAACTGAAGTGAGTTATAACAGAACCAGGTGGCCATGGCTCATGAGAGAGCCGTCACTTACTCTGTTCTCAGAAAGATGTTGTAAAGGTATCACAGGACCTCACTTTCTACAGTCAAGCCAAACCAGTTCCTATTGTTGGTGCCAAGATAAACTGCAGGCAGATCACCCCTCCCCAAGCTGTTTGAAAGAAAAGTCTGACAGACTTCTAGTATGGAACTTGGAAACCAATTAATCAGAATTCACCTGCCCTGGACAATCAGGGATCGGTTGTATCAACCAATCAGGACTTGGCAGTGTCAACCAATCAGAACTAAGCAAGTTTGAATCCTTCATTTGCATAAATGGACCTCTTTGGGAACCTTGGTTGGAATTATTGCTATAAAAGACAAACTCACAGGCATGATGGTTCCTTCCTGTTATCCTAGCACTTTGGGAGACCAAGGTGGGAGGATCACTTGAGCATAGGAGTTGGAAACCAGCCTGATCAACATGGTGAGACACCCCCCCCCCACTTACAAAAGAAAAAAAATAGCCAGACATGGTGGCGTGCACCTGTAGTCCCAGCTACTTGGGAGACTGAGAGGCAGGAGGATAGCTTTGAGGCCAGGAGTTTCAGGTGTCAGTGAGCCATGATCAAGCCACTGCTCTCCAGCCTGTGTCACAGAGCAAGACTTTGTCTCAAAAAGTAATAATAATAATAAATAAACAAATAAATAAATAAATATTTAAAAATAACACAAACTTGCAGGTACACGGATGAATCTGGAAGCCGTTATCCTCAGCAAACTAATGCAGGAACAGAAAACCAAACACTGCGTGTTCTCACTTATAAGTGGGAGCTGAACAATGAGAACACATGGCCACAGGGAGGGGAACAACACTCACTGGGGCCTGTCGAGGGAGGGTGGGTGGAGAGAGCATTAGAAAAGAGCTAATGCATGTTGGGCTTAATACCTAGGTGATGGGGCAGCAAAACGCCATGGAACATGTTTACCTATATATCAAAACTGCACGTCCTGCACATGTACCCCGGAACTTAAAAATAATAACAATAATAAAATAAAGAGAGAAACACAAACTTGCCAGGTGCAGTGGCACATGCCTGCAATCCCAACACTTTGGGAGGCCAAGGCAGGAGGATTACTTGAGCCCAAGAGTTCAAGACCAGCCTGGGCAAGGTCCTCTTCATCTCTACAAGAAAATTAAAAATTTAACCAGCCATGGTGGCTTGTGCCTGTAGTCCCAGCTACTGGAAAGGCTGAGGTGGGAGGATCCCTTGAGCTCAGGAGTTTGAGGCTCCAGTGAGCGGTGATCGTGCCATTGCACTCCAGCCTGGGCAACAGAGTGAGGCCCTGACTCAAAAACACACACACAAATTGTTTGTTCTCTGAAACAAACCTTCATTTTACACCAAAGTCTGTATCTCCCCTGTTTGCAAATTGTTCACTGGAATAAAGTCTCTGTTCACATTACTAGCATCTCCACTGCCGTAACCTCAATTCAAGTCACTATTTTCTCTGGACTACTACAGTAACTTCCTAATTTAGTCTGCTTCTACTCCTCTGCCACCTAATAACTATGTGGTTTTGGGCAAGTACTTATCTTCTCTTTGCATCTGTTTCCTCATTTGAAAAATAGGGATGATAATGCTACCTACCTGATAGGAATATTGAGAGTATTAAAATTAGTTAATATAAATACAACACCTGAAAGAGCTTGTAGCACATAGTAAGTACTCAAAGAATGACAGCTAGTATTAAAGGTAAATTAACTCTCTTAATTTCACAGCAGTCTTTTGAAGCAGGCTTTTTTTTTTTGGACAAGATATCGCTCTGTTGCTCTGGCTGGAGTGCAGCGGCACAATTACAGCTCACTGCAGCCTCGACCTCCCAGGCTCAAATGATCCTCCCACCTCAGCCTCCTGAGTAGCTGAGACTACAGGTTTGTACCACCACATGGCTAATTTTTGTATTTTTGTTTTGTTTTGTTTTGTTTGTTTGTTTTTTGGTTTTATTGCAATTGCTTTTGAGGTCTTTTTTTTTTTTATACTTTAAGTTCTAGGGTACATGTGCATAACGTGCAGGTTTGTTACATATGTATACTTATTTTTCATACAGATGGGGATTCACCACGTTTTGATTGCCACATCAAGCAATCCTCGCACCTCGGTCTCCCAAAGTGTTGGGATTACAGACGTGAAACACCACGCCCAGCCACAGGCATCATTATTGTCTCCATTTTGTAAGTGAGGAAACGATTGTTCAGAGAAATTAAGTTATTTATCTCAGGTTTCAGCTGAGAAGTGGCAAAGCAAAAATTTTAATAGAAGCATGCCTGACTCCTAAACCCAGTTTCTAAACCACTATAACTCTTGGCAGTTATCCATCTGCATTAGTGTCTTTTCTCAGCCCCAAAATAATACTTAGTTACTTTACTCCTTCCAAGATATCCCCATGTAGTAGTGATTGCCAATTGCTAAGTGCTGCCTGGTTAACTTAAGTAAAATTACTACATTTGTTCGTTAACAACTTCCATTAAATTTCAAATCAACCTACTTTCTTATATGGACTTAAATAGACTGGCTTCTTTTTTAAAGTATCATGAACCTGAGATTATCACAATCTTTTTCAAGGTTTTTTCTTCATTATGAAAACTTACTCATAAACCCAGTTCCCAAATACAACCATTTTGTTGTATTTGGTGATGATATTTTTATACATTTGGTTCTAGGTTTTCCTATTAGCACAAATTCTTATTTCATTAATTATCTATTTTATTTATACATATTTTAAGCATTTATTTGTATTGTGACACACTCTTTAGAAATATTATAATCATATACTATATAACAGCAATCCTCAACCTTTTTGACACCAGGGACAGGTTTCATGGTACACAATTTTTCCACAGACCAGTTGGTGTTGCGGGGGGCGGAGGAGGAGCGGGGGGTGGTTTCAGGATGATTCAAGCGTATTATGTTTATTGTAAATTTTATTTCTATTATTATTACATTGTAATATATAATGAAATACACAATTTACCATAATGTAGAATCAGTGGGAGCCCTGAGCTTGTTTTCCTGCAACTAGATGGTCCCATCTGGGGTGATGGGAGACAGTGACAGATCATCGGACATTAGATTCTCATAAGGAGTGTATGACCCAGATCCCTTGCGTACGAAGTTCTCAATAGGGTTCATACTCCTACGAGAATCTAATGCCACCGCTGATCTGATGGGAGACAGGACTCCGGTGGTAATGCAAGTGATGGGATGCGGCTGTAAATACAGATGAAGCTTTGCTCTCTCACTAGCCACTCACTTCCTGTTATGTGGCCCAGTACCAGTTCGTCACCCAGGGCTTTGGGACCCCTGCTGTATGATATGTATTACCCTATATTACATAATCATATGCTACTTGCATTTATGATTGGCTATTTGAGTTCTTACCAATATTCCTTTATTATGTATAACCTTGTTATTAAGATATTATGAAAAAGCATTTTTGTTTATATTTCTGGATGCTAGATTTCAAGAAGATCAGTTAATCATAGAGTAGAAATATATATATATGCACACACATACACATATTTATTTATTTATTTATTTATTGAGACAGGGTCTTGGTCTGTTCAGGCTAGAGTGCAGTGATGTGAACACAGCTCACTGTAGCTTTGAACTCCCAGGCTCAAACCATCCTCCTTCCTCAGCTTCCCAAGTAGCGGGGACCACAGGCACGTGCTACCATGCCAGGCTAATTTTTATTTTTTGTAGAGACAGGTCTCATCATGTTGCCCAGGCTGGTCTCAAACACGTGGGCTCAAATGATCCTCCCACCTTGGCCTCCCAAAATGCTGGGATGAAATATTTTAAAATATTTTAGTAAGTATTGGCTGGGCACGATGGCTCACGCCTGTAATCCCAACACTTTGGGAGGCCAAGGCGGGCGGATTATGAGGTCAGGAGATCGAGATCATCCTGGCTAACATGGTGAAACCCCGTCTCTACTAAAAATACCAAAAAAAAAAAAAAAAAAAAAAAAAAAAAATTAGCCGGACATGGTGGCGGATGCCTGTAGTCTCAGCTACTAAGGAGGCTGAGGCAGGAGAATGGCATGAACCCAGGAGGCAGAGAGTGACCTGAGATCGCCCCACTGCTCTCCAGCATGGGCAACAGAGCTGGACTCTGTCAAAAAAATAATAATAATATTTTAGTAAGTATTGCCAAGTTTCTTTCCAAAAGGTTTGTACCAATTTATATTGTCAACAATATGTGCAAGAACATTGTCAGTGCTGGGTATGTTAAGTTTTCTAATACTTTTACTATATTATATATGACCCAAAAAACAGTGTTGGTTCTTCTGCTGTAAGCCAACATGGAAAAATAGGGACTGGATTTACCCTCCCACCTGAAATAACCAAAAACTTAGACAAAGTATATGAGACAGTGGTTTTCAAGACACCGAACATCAAGCAACAAGAACAGTGACACCTGAGTTATGGGACACGAAGGAGGTGAGACCTACAAATGCCCAATCTTATTGCTTTAAGAGAGTTTTCAGGCCATGAGGCAAGGAGGGGAAATCCAGGCAGAACCTGGAAGGCAACCTAATTTTAGGAGAGAAACCTGAGATTTCATGGACACCAAGACAGTTACAATTTGCAGAATAGTTCACTGGATAGGAGAGAGTTACACAGAAAACTCAGGAGATATGCAGAGAGTCTATCTTAAATATTCATCAGAATGTGAGAAAACTACCGAAAGCCCAGGAAACAGCCCTCCAAAATGAGTAAAGGTAACAGTATTTGGAACTCACACATGGCAGGGATTAGCACACGTTCCTATAAACAAGACTGGAAAACCTTATAATTCGTGGGTATTGAGTATGGAACCAAGAATGATCTTGCCTCAGTAGTGGGGAATAATTAACCCTAAACTAAACACAGCTGTGGTTTGGCCTAACAAATCTTAAAAGTAAGAGTTAAAAGGATCAGTTTCCAAGTAACTTAACTGTGAACACAGTTTAATAATTTTATAGCAATACAAAAATATCCAGCAGGCAGAAAGATAAAATTAACAATTTCTGGCATCCAGTGAACAAATTACCGTATGCGCAAAGGAACAGAAAAATATGACCCATGGCAAGGAGAAAATCCATCAATTGAAAACAACCTAAAATGGATACAGATGCTAAAATTACCAAACATAAACATATAAACAGTCATTATAACTGTGTTCTATATGTTAAAACCTATAGTAGAGACATGCACGATTTTTAAAAAGACCCAACTGAGCATCCAGACATGAAAACTGCAATGACTAAGATGTGAAAAATAACAAGATGTGATTAACTACAGATTAGGCACTATGGAAGAAAAGATTAGTCTAGACATAAAAATTACAATGACCAAGATGAAAAATAACAAGGTGAGATTAACTGCAGATTAGACATTGTAGAATAAAAGATTAGTGATAATGAAGATACAGCTATAGAAACTATTTAAAATGAAACATAGAGATTTTAAAAAGACCAAAAATAAATAAATAGGGCAAACAGACATATTCAACTGGCCTAATATGTATGTAATTGGAGACTTGCCAAAAAAAGGCAAGAGAGATAAGTTACAAAAAAGTTTTTGAAGAAATAATGAAAAGCATTTTTCACATTTGATGAAAATGATAAACTAACACATCCAAGAAATTCAATGAACTCCAAGCAAAAGAAATACAAAGACAATTCTTCCACTCTTTTTTCAATTGTCTTTGTATTTCTTTTGCTTGGA